>NW_027052912.1:0-101000 GCF_011386835.1 Chrysemys picta bellii
ATTTGGTAGATTTGGTCTGGGTCTGAGGTAGAATTTTTCTACCAAATTTGAACTGAATTGGCCAAAGGGCTACTGATTGACAACTCCGTAAAAACAGAGATTTCACCAGAGTCCAAAAAGCATTAAGACAATTACCCGCAGCCAGTTAAGGTAATTTACACAGTTTCCTAGATCCCTTCTAGTTCATGAAGTCAATTAACAACAACACAACACATGAGAATTCACCACACGTGTCCAGCAAAACCCCAACTCTGACCCACAATTACAAACTCCTGTAAGCGCCTACCCCCCTGAAGTGACAGCAGGTAAGTTCCCGGCCTTAGGAGCACTCTGAGTTATCGCAGTTACACTGGAGCGCTTGTGACTCCATAGTTAAGTGTGAGCATTGTGACGAATCTGGCATTTTCATTGACCATACTGCTTTCCCTGTGACTTCTGGCATGTGAGCATCTGCTGGGCAGCAGAGTGGTGCAGGGGGTCTGACATTAAAATACCAGCTTCACTTACCTGCATTTTTTCTGACTTTACTCCAGCCTGAAATCAAACACACCAAGAGGTGAGCACTTCCCGGAGCACGGACTGCTAGCGTAGGACACAGTGTTATATGGGGTGGTGGGAAGGGGACACATGGCACTTACCAAGTTCAGCCAGGGATTTCCCTGCAAACAGAGAGACATGGGTGTGCAGTCAGTTCTACAACAGCTCCTGGGTTAGGGAATGTGCCTTTAAAGGACCACTTTGCCCCCTCCACTGTGCTCTCTGCTGGCTTCTTTCTGCCCAGGTCGCCTGGCCTGAGCTCCATCCTCATAGATCTCTCCATGGATCACACCCCCCTTCTTGACATCTGACCCTCGCTGGGTTCCCATGCCCTGCTCTAGCTGGGCTCACCTGTGGTGTAGTGTCCACACTCCCCATGTGCCTAGAAGCTTGGGGAGGGGCTAGGCCCTGATAACGTGGAAGTGAGGGTTTAATGTGCTAAACCTTGGCTCTGGATGCTGGATCTCAACTCAGGGATCAGCAACATTAGCTGGCTCCTTCTCATTGACTTTGTGCCTCAAAGAATCAGAGAGTGCTTGGAGACTTTAGGACTCTGCTGAGCCTCTTTTTCCAGGGCATCAGGATCTCCCCACCCCGCCATTCCTTCAAATTCAGTAGCAAAAAGGTACATTGGCCCAGGCAGACCCACCAGTTTGGGATATGGACACTCCCCTGTGTGTGCAGTTTAGAGGAAGGGCTAAAATCAGGCTTACGATGGAAACTGAGCAGCAACTTTATCTATGGAGCAGTTACCCAGCTCCATGATTAGTCAGAGCTCCCCGGCCGTTTGGTTCCCAGAGCCTCTCCTAACAGACAGTGCAGAGACAGATGCCAAAGTCTGTCTGACTATGTACAGTGAAAGAAAATCATTCAAGCCTCCTGAGAGCCCAGACATTTACCTCTCTCGTTCTCCAGCTCAGAGCGCAGAATCTCTGGAAGAGAAAAGGAAGAAAGAGGTGAGGTTTCATGCTGTCGCATTAACGCGGTTATTCATTTCCTACTGTTAGTTTGGTGAACTTGTCCCAGGAACTTACCTCTCTCTTTCTCCAGATTAGATTGCAGATCGTCTAAAGATAGAAGAGATTGAGAGAGGTGAGATTCCAGTGGGTGATGGTCTCTTCTAATACGAGCAAAGAGCTGCTATTTTGCAGAAAATCATAGCTTCATAGAGTTTAAGGCCGGAAGGGTCATAGTCTGACCTCCAGTACATCACAGACCTTAGACCCTCACTCAATCACCCCTGTACCATGCCCAAGGCTACGATTTAGTCATGGGTATTTTTAGAGAAAGTTGTGGACAGGTCACGGGCAATAAACAATAAAATTCACCGCTTGTGACCAGTTCAGGACTTATACGAGAAGTACCCCTAAGTAAATCTTAGGGGGGGCCCTGCTGGAGAGGGGGCAGGGCCAGTGGCACCAGCTGCCAGGGGGCCTTTGAGCAGCAGCAGCTGTGGCCGCCCGAGGGACCACTGCTCAGGCAGTCTCTGAGCCAGCCCCACCGGCTGCTGCTCAGATGGTCCCGGGGGCCAGCTGCCCTGGGCCACTCCAGCCGTGGCTGGCAGCCGGTGCAGCTGGCTGTGGGGCTGCCTGAACAACTGGCTGACCTCATTTGAAAAAAGACGTTGAAACACTGGAAAGGATGCAGAAAAGAGCCACAAAAATTATTTGAGGGCTGGAAAAAATGCCTGACAGCGAGAGTCTGACTTATAATAATGGGATTATTCACACACTTAAAGTTACACCTGTATCTAGCTGAACTGGGGCCCTGATCGCTCTGGGCCTCAGTTCCCTGAGTGTAAAATGGGATAAGAAGGGTTACTCACCTTGTGCAGTAACTGCAGTGCTTCGAGACGTGTGTTGCTCCACTCTCTGTGTATTCACACCCCTGCGCCTCTCATCGGAGATTTTAAGCAGCCGTTTCTGTTCGGCCCACACATACGCTCTCCCCCTCCCAGGCATTAGGTCACTACAGCGCTGTGCAGACAAACTGCCCCCAGTTCCTTCTCTACACAGAGCTCATAGGTAAGAGCTCCAAAACAGAGGGGAAGGAGGGCAAGTAGTGGAGCACCCACAGGGGGACACATCTCAAAGAACCACAGTTACGGCACAAGGTGAGTAACCCTTTCTTCTTCTTTCAGTGGGTCTCTATGGGTGCTCCACTCTCGGCAACGCTGCAGCAGTGCCCTGAATGGAGGGGTGGGCTTTCAGAGTCAAGTCGAGTACTGAGCATCAGACACTGGAATAAAATATAGCAGCGGATGCAGGGGTGCCGGAACAGGGGGGGATCAAGGGGTCAGGCCCTCCCCCCACTTTTTGCCAGCTGTAAGATCAAGTGACGGGAAGGGGGAGAGGCATGAGCAGCAGGTGGGATCTTGCGGGGAAGGAGGGACAATGCTGGGTTTGGGGGAAGGGTTGGTGTGAGGTCAGGGGTTTGGGGAGAAGAGGTGGCATGAGCACAGGGAGAAGGGGCAGGGGCGGGGCCTCAGGGGGCGGCATGGCACATGGGGTGCAGCCACAATGGGTCAGACCAAAAGTCCATCCAGCCCAGTAGCCTGTCCTCTGACAGTGGCCAATGGCAGGTGTCCCAAAGGGAATGAACAGACAGGTTATCATCAAGTGATCCATCCCCTGTCACCCAATCCCAGCTTCTGGCAAACAGAGGCTAGGGACACCATTCCTGCCCCTCCTGGCTAATAGTCATTGATGGACCTATCCTCCATGAATCTATCTAGCTCCCTTTTGAACCCCGTTATAATATTGGCCTTCACAACACCCTCTGGCAAGGAGTTCCACAGGTTGACAGTGTATTGCATGAAAAAATACTTTCTTGTGTTGGTTTTAAACCTGCTGCCTGTTAATTTCATTTGGTGGCCCCTTGTTCTTGTGTTATGAGAAGGAGTAAATAACACTTCCTTATTTACTTTCTCCACCCCACTCATGATTTTATAGACCTCTATCATATCCCCCCTTAGTCGTATCTTTCCCAAGCTGAAAAGTGTCAGTCTTATTAATCTCTCCTCATACGAAAGCCGTTCTATGTGGTGGTAAGTGCACCTGTTCCAGAGTTTCACTGCCTGGTACAAAGGGAAGGTGAGCTTGCTCTTCTCTAGTGATTTATGTAAAACATACATGCAATGTTGCCTATAATCTTTATATGCTTGCCCCGATCAGTGGTAAGAAATGTGAACAAGCTTTCCTGACTGCTCTGAGTTCCCGTAAGTAGATATACAATGTGGATTTGAAGGGGAACCATTTGCCTTGAATAGCGTGGGTGTCCAGTTGGGCTCCCCATCCCAATAGGTATGCGTCTGTTGTCATTATTAACACTGGGGGTGGTTGAGTGAAGGGCACTCCTGAGCAGACATTGTGAGACTCTTTCCACCAGTCAAGGGAGTTTTTGACTGTTGAGGGCATCAATAGAAGTTTGTTTCAGCTGTGTGTGCTTGGTACTTATCCTGTACTGAACCACCACTGAAGGCAGTACATGTGGAGTCTCACGTGATTTATTACAAAGGTGCCTGCCACCATGCATCCCAGTAGTTGAAGACCATTTCTGACCAAGGTCTGAGGGTTGGCCTGTCCGTTAGAGATCAAGTTATCTAAGGTGTTGAACCTGCATAACGGGAGGAAGGCTTTGGCCTCTGCTCCATCTAGGTAGGCCTCTATGAATTCCAGACGTTATACTGGAGTTAATATGGTCTTTTGGATGTCTACTTATAGAGCCAGTTGGAGGAATAGGTCCATAGTCTTTTGTGGGGGAGTCAAAGCATCATCAAAGGAGCATGCCTTGAGCAGGCAATCATCTAGATACAGGAATATTATCACTCTTTGTTTACGAAGGAGCAGCACAACCATAGAAAGGACCTTTGAGAACATTCTGGGTGCAGACAATGAAAGTGGTCTTGTCCCAGAGTGAATACTAGAAAACTTCTGTGGATCGCGATATGGAAGTAAGCATCTTGTAGGTCAAGGGTCGAGAACCAGTTTCCATGGTCCAGAGACGGGATTATTGCTGCCAAAGTAACCTTCTTGAAGTGCTGTAGCTTTACAAATCTGTCGAGTGATCTTAGATCCAGAATGTGTCTCCAATCACTATTCTTTTTCAGTATCTGGAAGTACTTGAAGTCCTTCCCTCTGTGTTGAGTAGGAACTATAGCACCTCGGTTCAGAAGATAGCTTGTTTCCTGATGTAAAAGCTACTCATGAGAAGGGTTCCTGAGGAGGGTCGGGGGGAGGGGTAGGCAGGAGTGACGGCGGTAAAATGGATCAAATATCCTGTGGAGATGATCTCCAAAACCCACTTGATCTCAGTTTTGATTAAAAAGAGTAAGGCCGTTGCCAAAGTAGTGGTGATGTTTGGGTTTTTGCAGCAAATTAAAATAGGGGTGGTAACTCGGGGCCTCAAATAACACATCAAAATTCATGCATAGATGCAGATGGCTGTGATGTTGATGATTGTGGAGCAGTTGATCTTCGCTTTTGTATTCATTGTGTTTTCTGTTGGGGTTCATAATGCTCTGCGGGGGAGAAAATTGATCAGGCCGGGATCTCTGTGTCATCTGTGATTTATTATATCGTCTTTTTTGTGCAGGTGCATAAATTCTCAGTGAATGCAAAGTGGCTCTAGAGTCTTTTAGTATGTGGAGGGATTCATCCATTTTCTCTGCAAATGATTTGGATCCTTCCAATGGAAGGTCCTCCACAGTAGACTGGACTTCCCTTGGAAAGCCAGAAAGGTGACGCCAGGAAGCCCTCTGCATGCCCACTGCTGTTGAGATGAAGCAAGCAGCTGTGTCAGCGGTGTTTAGAGAGGGGCCTGCAACAATGTCCTTGCAAGAACCTGACCCTCAGTAGTGATCACCTGAAACTGCTGGGAGATGGTCAATGAAGGCGTTTAATGTAGAATAACTGATATGGTTGTATTTTGCCATACGAGCTTGGTAATTAGTCATCTTAAATTGCAGGCTCACCTAAGAATATGATTTTCAAGTTGTTTTAAGTTCTTGTCATAGGGTGTTGATTTAGCACGGTGCTGTCTGCCACGATCATTTACAGCATCAATGACAAGGGAGTTTGGGAATGGGTGGGAAATAAAAAATCCGAGTCTTTAGAGAGAACATAATATTTTTATCCGCTCTCTTGCATGTGGGATGTACCGTGCCACATAGTCTTTGCTGGGTCCAGCAATGCCTCGTTAATAGTGAGTGCACTACAGGCTGATGATGAAGTGTGTAGGATGTCAAGCAGCTTGTGTTGCAACACCTTGACTAGAGAATCCACCTCTCTCTTGATGAAGTCTTGAAATGGTTTGAAGTCATTTGCCAAAGTTGGTGGGGGAGGCATAACAGCTTCATCAGGAGAGGATGAAGAGATGTTAGTCACTGGAGTAATCCCTTTGTCTAATCTCACTGCCTGTTCCTGAAAGTTCTTCTCCTGTGTATCAGGAGATCCAGACAGAGAAGCAGTAAGAAATTGCCTTTTCCTAAGAGCAACAGTAGTGGGAGTCTTTTGCACTCTGATAAATGGCCAGTGGTGTTGTTCTGGTCTTCTGCAGAGCTGAAGTACTCGGTATCGAGGGTCTAGAGCACTCTATCGGAGATGACCTAGAGGAGCTGGTTCTCTCTCTACCACCCCTTTCCCCCCCATGGTACCGAACTCCCATAGCCTGTGCCCTTTGGGTTTTTTAGGCTTACTAGTGGTACCAGTACCCGAGGAGCCAGTCGTCTCGTGGGTATCCAGTTGTAGATCAGTCAGTACCAAGGTGGTTGATCTTGTTGGGGATCATGTCTTTGGGGTAGATTCTCTACCCAATGACGTGTAGCCTGCTTTTTTGTGGCTTTTTGAGAGGAATCCAAAAGTTTCCTCTTCAAAGCTGCCATAGAGTGTTGAGCCGAGGAAGTAGATGGATTCGGCCACTTTGGGGATTGTTGTATGGAGTGGTCCCAGGGCCAGAGTCAGAGGCTGATCCAAGTGAACTTTCCATCATTAGTAGTCATAGTTTTAGTTCAAGATTATTCCTAGCCCTTGATTTTAATGTCAGGCAGAAAGTACACTTTTACGGCATGTGTGACTCTCCAAGACAGCGAATGCAGTGGGAATGTACATCACTGCCTGGAATTGCTTCTCGGCAGGAGAAGCAACACTTAAATCTGGAAGAGCCAGGCGTACCTTGTCCAGGTTTCACTTCCCCAGAGGGAGGAGACAAGAAAGAACTAAGGACAGGGAGTTCGCTAGTCTTATAACAAAATAAAGAGGGGGGATTATTTTATTGGGTTTTTTTTGTTTTTTGTTTTTTTTAAGGAAACAGAAGGGGAGTATTAACACTAACTGACTGAAACGCAATGAATGAACACTAATAACTCGAAACAGAAAGTAAAATACAGATGAGGTATTCTCAAATCGGAGGCTGCTGAGGCTCCGTCTCAGGTCAAGGCGGTTGAGAAGGAGCTGAGGGCAGTTTGTCCGTGCAACGCTCTATAGCCCTACTGCAGGGCACGAGACAGGGACAGCGTCTGTGGGGGCTGAACGGACACGGCTCCTAAAATCTCTGATCTGAGGCGTAGGGGACACGAATACACCTGCAGTGGAGCATGCACAGGGACACTACTCCAAGAAGAATGATACTTCCTTCCTCCCACCCTTTGTCTTATCTATTTAGCCCTTCAGGCCTTGTGCCATGTGTCTCTGCACCGTCGAGCTCAACAGGGCCTTCAGTTCTATTGTAACATCACCCATAATAATAATAATAATAATGACATGTTTCAGAGTAGCAGCCGTGTTAGTCTGTATCCGCAAAAAGAAAAACAGAAGTACTTGTGGCACCTTAGAGACTAACAAATTTATTAGAGCATAAGCTTTCGTGGACTACAGCCCACTTCTTCGGATGCATCCGAAGAAGTGGGCTGTAGTCCACGAAAGCTTATGCTCTAATAAATTTGTTAGTCTCTAAGGTGCCAATAATAATAATGTAACTCTGCTCACCTCATGAAAGGGCAAGCCGGAGAGATTAGAAAATGAGGAGAGGTGCAGAGATCTTCCTTCCTGCTGACAGAGTCAAGGACGTGTTGAACTAGATTTGATTCTTTGCAACTAGCTGTGTAACCCACTGGCGATGTTAGTTAAAGTCCCCTGTGGGTCAATCCACAGAGAATACAAGTTGTTACAGCCCCTAGCAGTGGTGAACTGCACCTTTCAGAGGATCTGGCCTGAGCCAGTTGGAACCCGTTGTCATGACGCACAGGCTCACGTCAGGCAGTGCTGACTGTGGGGTACTGGAGACTGTGTTAAGATGACGAGCTATCGTCTTAAGTGTGAGGGGCTCCTGGTCCTGCTTGAAGGCTGGGGGGGCTCTGTAGGGAAGTGTCAGTGGGTGATCTGGGGCTTAAGAACATAGGAACAGCCAGACCAGTGGGCCAGCTAGTCCAGTGTCCTGTCTTCCAACAGGGGTCAGTGCCAGAGGCTTTAGTGGGAATGAACAGAACAGGTCAAGTATCCAGTGACCCATCCCCGTCCAGTCCCAGCTTCTGGCAGTCAGAGGTTTAGGGACTCCCAGAGCACGGGGTTGAATCCCTGACTATCTTGGCCACGGATGGACCTGTCCTCCAGGAACTTATCTAGCTCTTTTTTGACCCCAGTTATATTTTTGGCCTTCACAACATCCCATGGCAACAAGTTCCACAGGTTGACTCTGTATTGGTCGAAGAAGTACTTCCTTTTGTTTGGGTTAAACCTGCTGTCTAATCATTTACCTGGTAACCCCTGGTTCTTGTGTTTTGGGAAAGGGTAAATAACACTTCCCTAATCACTGTCTCTAAACCACTTTTATAGAATTCTATCATATGCCCCCTTACTCGTCTCTTTTCTAAACTGAACAGACCCAGTTTTTTTAATCTCTCCTCATATGAAAGCTGTTCTATACCCTTAATAATTTTTGTTGACCTTTTCTGTACTTTTTCCAATCTAATATATTTTTTTGAGATGGGATGACCAGAACTGCACGCAGTATTCAAGATGTGGGTGTACCAGTGATTTATATAGTGGCATTGTAATATTTTCTGTCTTATTACCTATCCCTTTCTTAGTTGTTCCTAACATTCTGTTCACTTTTTTGAGTGCATCTGCACATTAAGTGGATGTTTTCAGAGAACTATTCACAGTGACTCCAAGATCTCTTTCTTGAGTGGTAACAGCTAATACAAACTCCATCATTTTGTATGTAGTTAGGATTATACTTTCCAATGTCATTACTTTGCATTTATCAATACTGAATTTCATCTGTGAATTTCAGCCCATTTTGTGAGATCTCTTTGTAACTCTTTGCAGGGAGCTTTGGATTTAACTCTCTTGAGTAATTTTGTATAATCTGCAAACTTTGTCACTTCACTGTTTACCACATCTCCAGCAGCCGGTGTGCAAAGAGCCAGCCTAGACAAGGAGGGGAAGAGTTGTGCTCCTCTGCCTTCAACTCACAGACTTTACGGCCAGAAGGGACCATCATGATCATCTAGTCTGACCTCCTGCACAACGCAGGCCACAGAACCTCACCCACCCACTCCTGTAATAGACCCAGAACCGCTGGCTGAGTTACTGACGTCCTCAAATCATGATTTTAAAGATTTCAGGTCACAGAGACTCCACCATTTACACTAGTTTAAACCTGCAAGGGATCCATGCCCCATGCTGCAGAGGAAAGCAAACAAAAAAGAAAAAAAACAGGGTCTCTGCCAATCTGATAGAGGAGAAAAGTCCTCCCTGACCTCAGATATGGTGTCTCTCTGTTTTTGGTGTTGTAGTAATTGGGCCTGCAAATTTACCCTAATTATGAGCTCAACTGTGAGACAGGAGTGAAAGCTCACAAAATGTCACAATAACGTATAACAGTGAATGTGGAGGGGAAAAGGGGAGTGAGACTGAATTAATCCAAACAAAAATCCCTCCTGCTATAACTCAAAGACTGTGTTAAGATCATGCCTGGTAAACAAGAGAAATATGGGATCAGAAATCAGTGAAACAAAATTTGTCAGAAATTAGGCCTAATTGGTGGACAAAAGAATGAGCGGACGGACTATTCCACCCCATACTCCATTTTGGGTTCTTCAAAAAGATTTTGGCGGGAATACGTTTGAACAGACGCAGGGTACTGCTATTCCGTCTGACTGAAAGAAGGGGGAGGAGTGAGCTTCGCTGTCATGGCTGCCACTCCTCCCTCCCCTGGAACCCCAGGTCTTCTTCAGCCTAATCCTGCGAGATGCCCTGACCAGACCAGGCCAGAGAGAGAGACCCAGAAGGCAATGCCACTTCCGCCAGCTCTGGCTGACTCCTGAATACCACCGGCAATGTGATGTCTGCCCCAGCCAATGTGTCTTTTTCCTTCTCTTCCCTGTTGCTCTCCTTTTTCTTTATGTCTAAGAAGAATCTGGCTTAGCTGGCTAAAAAAAACGTATTTTGCAGCACTGCTGTGATCCTGCGACCAGAGAGGCAGATAAAAGCTATGCCCCAAACAGCCCAGCGCTGGTGTGATTTTTCCAGAGTGGCTAATCAAACTATGGGCTGGGTTGCATTTCTCCGCAGTGAGGCTGCCAGCGAGAGTCAGCACCAGAACAGAAGCTGCATTTTCTCTCTTTGCTACTCTTCTTTCTCTCTGTTGGGAAGAGGTGCCAGCATCAGAAGAAAGGAGCATCACACGCTGGACAGAGGCAAAGGTGGGACAACTGGGGTGACAACTCTGCAGCCAGGGAGAGAAGGAACTGACTCCCTCCCGGGGTCACACCCCATATTAATCAAAAACTTCTTTTATTGTGAATGATGATTTACAGTTTAATATTTTCCTAAGTGAGTATTTGATGTTACTGTCTAGTCTATCATCACTCCACACTTTCTAGTATAGTATTGTTCCTGCCAAATTTCTGGGGGTTTTCCTTCATTAAGTTTAAAATATAAGATTAACTCCATGGTGCTGGTTTGCCTCCGGCTCTCCTCACGGTAGGCATAGCCTAGCCAAGCCATGGGTCATTGCCCAGTTCAAACTTCTACTTCTCTACTAACGTCTTCTCCTTTCTCCAAAAAGGACACTTATTCCCATCTTTAACACCGTCTAAGAGACTCTCAGCCATGGTCGGGGTCTGGGGAGGGGCAGGTTCCTTCTAAACTCTTTCACTGAAGGCAAAGGGGACAAGGGATGTCATTAAAACAAAAGTCTTGTGCAAGACTTTACATTTCAAATGCTTTACCTGTTTTTCCTTCTTTTCTGTATTTTTAATGAGAGGTTAAAAGATTTGTAATGGTGTGTTTGCCATGGTACAAAGCAGGCTGAGGTCTCTGGATACCAAACCCCCAAGGTGTCTAACTCTGTTTAATATTGGACAGTGACATGTTGTGTTGTCGTCGTCTTTAACTGTTTGTTCCATGTAAATTACTACAACCATGTCGGGGTTCTGGATTCCAGGCAATTATGTCATGTTACGTGACAAGCACACATGCACTTGCTGGAAGCGTGCAGCTCACTTCTCTGGGTATGTGCTGGGGGCGTAACACTCATCAGCAGGAACTCAGACACGGAAGTTCCCACTTCAGTCCCCCGGGTGTTGGCCAAAAGGGCAGTTATCACATTCATGGGGGCTTATCCAGTGTTCGTATTGATTGGGACAGAGAAAGTACATAATCGACTGGTGCATGGGTCACAGGTTCCCCCTGTCCCGTTCCACAGAGGACAGGAGCTGTTACAGCCCCAGCCAGAGAGCCTGGCTCTGCGAATTGGCTCACAGGGGGGCCTGTAACACACTCACCAGTGGGTCACATCCACAAGCCTGTTTTTTAATTTGTTAATAATAATAACGATAGTAGTAACAATAGACACTCACGTATCTCTTTCTTCAGTTCAGCTTGCTGAGTGTCTAGAGGGGGAGAAGATTGCAGTGTCACGTTTACAGGGATCTCACTCCTGTTCATGAATGTCACTGGGCTGTAATTCCTAAGGCCCGGTGCACGGATAGCATTTGTAGCTATGGCGGTTGGGGGGGGTGATGTTTTACCCAAATAGTTATAGTGGTACAACCCCCTAGTGTGGATGCAATTACACTGGGACAAAGGTGCCTCATACCATTATAGCGTCTCCCCCTCCCCAATGGCAGTAGCTCTACTGGGGTAAGCGCCTTCATCCCGCTATAACTGCATCCACACCAGCAACCTGTGCTGCTTTCTTTCCATATCCTGGTGGGGTCACAGCGACACCGTGTTTGGATGTAGACAAGGACTAAGATTAAGGAGGTGGACGGTGCCATCCCCCATAGCCCTACATGCTGTCAGTGCCCTTTGGGTCTAACTAGCCTCACCAACCCCCAGGGAGCCCCATAAGTCTTGCTGGATGTGGGAGGGACCTTGATGAATAGCTCCTGCTCGTTGCCTGCAAGCAGGCCTGTTCGATACACGGACGTTAGCAGGTAGCTTGGGCAATGGATGAGCTGCGGAGCTGGGTCTCGGGAGACTTGGGCTCTATTCCCAGCTCTGCCACTGACTTGCAGAGTATCCTTGGGCAAGTCATGTCCCTGCTTTGTGCCTCAGTTTCCCCCTGCTCTTCATGTGCCTGCCCTAATTAGATTATAAACTAATTGGGGCCAGGACTGTCTCCCCATAGGTGTGTGGGGTGCTCACAGGTGCGAGTGTGATACAAGTGACTATACAGATCCATGCCCAGTTTTCCGGGTCTCGTTCCTGCTTCAGACGGAGTGATCCCGACACTCACTGAGCACCTAGGGTCAGGTTCATTCTATTCTACAGTGAGACCCAAAGGAGTGACTCTACATCTGGCGCTTCTCAGGTCACACCCAGAGTCGTGGCTCATCCAGGATCCCCACCCCAGGGTGAGTTCAGCTCCTCTCTGCCATTGCTCACTCCCTCTCCCGCCGGCCCTCTCACTGACGTCACCCAAATCTCTCTTCCTGGCACGGGACGGAAGCCCCCCGACAACCTTCTCTGAATTCAGGAGACCCTCGCTCCGGTTCCACAGCATCCCTTCCCCTCGGCCACCCTACCTTTCGCTCTGTGCTGCTTCCAGATGCAGTAACTGGCCAAGAGGCTGAGAAAAACCACACCAGCCAGGGTCACCGACAGAGCCAGCTGGCAGGGAGAGGTCCTTGGGAGGAACACATCTGCAAGGCAAAGTTGCATTGATTTGAACCCAGACAGAGTGGATGTGGCAGCAACAGGAGTGAGGGGAGCCCGCAGCATCCTGCAGTGGTCTGGGAGGATCTCACAGGCATCTTTGGTTAGGCTTTTGAGAGATGAGAAGTGGCTCCTCCCATGAGGCTGACGGGAGCCCAAGCTTTGGCCTGGTCACTGAACTTGGCTAGGCCCTGGCTACACTGCAGATAGGCCGTCTGCTGTGAGAGCTTCTGTTCTGCTGGGGCCGAGCACGCTGGCCGTGCTGGGCTTGGACCTGCTCACGTCTGGCCTTAGGGGTGGGCCGCCTGGGAGACTGCCCAGGGCACTGTCAGAGGAGCTCGCTGCCAGCCAGCACGAGAGCGCAGCAAACTCCCAGAGGCACCGTGTGAGGGGCACCAGATTTCTCCTGCTTCCTCCTGGTGGAGGAATTTGGTGGAGCCGTGATGCACAGATACTGCTTGTGCCCCCTACATTCTTCCATGCCCCCCTAGGGGGCTGTGTGGGAGGCGGCAGAGCAAGGAACAGTGCCAGGGCCCCCTGCATCCAGGTCACTTTCCCCATCTGGGCTGTGCTGTGGGGCATCAGGAGCTGCTGCTCTTTGCCCTCCCCATACCCAGCCCAGTGGAGGAAGGTGACTTGGATGCAGGGAGCCCTGACATTACTCCTCGCTCCCCCCTCACAGCCCCCCAGGGGGTACGAGCGGCAATGCGAGCGAGGAGTTGGAGAGGGGAGCGAGCAGCAATGCCAGCTGCCCCTTGCATCCAGGTCACTTTCCCCACCTGCGTGCAGGAAGGGAGTGCAGGGGCTAAGAAATCAGGGATGCAAAAGGGGGCTGGGGAGAAGGGGGTGCAGGGGTTGGAGCACAGGTGTGTTGCTGAGGTTAGGGGTGAAGGGGGTACAGTGCAGGGGTTGGGGTGCAGGATGGGAGTGGAGGGCTTAGCTGCAGAGGGGGTTCAGAAAGGTTTAGCAGGGAATGTGGAATAGGAGAAGAGAAGGGGTGCAGAAGGTGGTTGGGGACAAGGGGTGCAAGAGAGTTAGGGGAGAAGGCGGCACAGTGCAGGGGTTGGGGTGCAGGAGGGGAGTACAGGGGGATAGGGAAGAAGGGGTGCAGTAGGGAGTTGGTCAGAAGGGCTGCAGGGGTTAGGGACACAGGATGGGGTTCAGAGGTTGGGGAAAGGGCAGGGATTAGAAGAGAAGGGTTCAGAAGGGTTTAGGGGAGAAGGGGCACAGGGGGATGGGGAGAAGGGGGAGCAGGAGGGGTTGGGGAGACGGGGTTTTTCATTAGTATTGTTATTGTGTATTTTACAAATAGTTTCACACACACACACACACACACACACACACACACACACACACACACACACACGTCTCAGATTAGAAGTGTGAAATCCCACTCACTTTGATCAGTGAGCACCACCTCTCAGCTACTCGGCACTAGCACAAGATGGGTCCATCTCCCCCCGTCTGCCTGGTTCCCTCCTTCCCTTACTCTAGTCTTGGAGCATGCAGAAACCAAAGTAAGGGCAGCAACACACCCTCTGCCATGCCTCCCTTATTACTGCACTGCTGCTGTCGGGGGCACTGCCGTCAGAACTGGGCACCCCAGCCAGCACCCGCTGCTCTCTGGCTGGCCAGCCAGGGCTACATTCTGAGCCCCAGAACCTCGTTCAATACAAATTAGGCACTGGGAAGAGGGAGTGCTACTGTTCCAACGCAGCTTCTTCGTAAAAGGTGGGTGATTGGAAGAGGCAGCCGTAAGTCCCTTCATCAGAGGGGGTGATGTTGTGTATCCTCAAGGAGACAGTCCCATTCGCAATACCGTCCTTCAGTAGCTTCGTCCTGCTTCGATACGGTGCGGTCTGCTGGCCAGCCTGATCTCTCCCATCCCGATAGAGATGGACAACTGCAGACAACGTGGATCGGAACCAGCGCACCTCCATGCTCTCGGCGCTCATGCTGGGGGAGAGGTGACAGGGTAACAGAGCATCTTCTCCCACAAGGACCCTGATGGGGCGATCGGGTCCAATCACCTTGAAACTCATTGTAGAAGGAACCAGGAGAAAAGAAGCTGTAGCCAAAGCGGAACTAGGAATACATCATGGCGATGGAAATGGGAATTTACTGTAATATTTTTATCAGCAATGTGTGTCTCCCTGTCAGCCTCTGCATTGTTGTCCCCTGAATGCACAAGGGTTCCATTGCCTCTCCAGGCAGATGGAAGGCATGGGGTGTCTGAAATATGTTGCCTCCTGGTTCCAGACCAGAATAATTAAAATGAACTGAATACAACCTGCACCTGTGAATGCAGGACCCAGCCTGGAAGAGAAAAAGGAAGAGCCGGGACTGGGACATCATCACGTAATGGCTGGGGAGCCAATGCAGGTTGGCTATATGAACTGAGCATGGTTTGGCAGCAGGAGAACAAGGGATGAGGGGTGTCAGGGAGCCTGTGTTAAGAACAGTGTTCACAGACACACAGGGCCTTTCATTCAGGACTCAGAGACCAAGGGACAGAGAGAGAGAGAGCCCAGATGGATCCACACCAGCTTGGCTTGGTAGAGCCCTGGTTTCAGTCTCTATGAGCCTTGTTTTAACCTCTGCCCCTCTGTGCTAACCTAAGGATTTCCCAACACTGTCTCCCAGTTGAGTAATAAACCCTATTCTGTAGTCACTGGGCAGAGCTCACCATGAGAAACAGGAGAGCTAGAGCCCAGAGGCCGGTCTCAGAGGCACTGAGGCCAGGTGGCCTATCCTCTTGGAAAATGTGACCCCTTGAGGGCCTGGCATGCTGAAGGGGTCACTCCCAAGAGACTTTTCAAAGGCAGGGCAGAGCACAGACATAGTGACAGTCATATCAATGGAAGGAATGTGATGCTGTGAGCCCTGAGAGGCTGGGGACTGAGCGTGGGACTAGAAGCCACAAACACCTGCATCCTGTTCCCAGCTCTGCCACTGACTCGGAGTGGCCTTGGCCCGTCACAGACAGATGGATTCTGGCCTCTGGCAGAGTAAAGGGGGTTGGGCAATTCCCCCTCTGCAGGAGTGGCTCAGGGCTGGCATACTTGACCGTATCCTCAGAGCACCAAAGTGTGTCACATGGTGTGGCTGGAGCACTTGGCGTTCTGCCAATAGCAGGGCTGCAGAGCCGCTGAGGCTGCTGCAAGCTAGAGCAACCCTAGGGGTGCTCTAATGGACACTGGGGGCTGTTGCAATCCCTGGAACAGCCCAGGATCCAGGAGATGCAAATGTGGCTAAAAGCCAGGCTCTCTCCTGGGCTGCACCTCCCGAGAGGCAGAATTTCATTTTTAGATTTGGCACAATATCTCCTTAAGGGCTAATTACATCTCGTAGGTGATCTTCTTACTGAGACCTTTACTACACTCTTAGGGAAACATTTTAAAATGCTCCTTCTCCTAGAAATCAACTCCTCTTTTCTCGTCATTTTTTACTGGCTTCCTATATCATATAAAGTGTTTGTCATTATTGTGCTCTACATTCCCCCTGCTCTACATTCCCCAGCCAGGTCTCAGAGTTAGGCGAAGCACTCAGAGGGACTGTAACTGATCATCTTATCAGAATCACTGCTGGTTGAAATTTTTTCATCAAAACATTTTTGACCAAATGTGGCTTTTTCAACAAAATGAAAATTTTCAATTTCAGTCAAAAATTTCCCTTCTTGTTGAAAAACCATAAATAAAAAAAATGTGCTTGAAAACTGAAAAATTTTCAATAAAAAATACATTCTCAGTAAGTATTTTTGGTTTACTTCCCAGTTTTGGGGGGAAAAAAAACTAAAAAGAATTGGTAGGAAATTTTGAAGAACAGTTTAAAATTTTTTCCCATCACCAATAATTGGCCTTTTCAAACCACTTCTAATCAAACCTGATTCCGCCAGGTTTCCTCTTTTTCAGTTTTTGCCATTTGAAAATCATCTTTGTAACTAAGTAAATTCTCCCAGAGTTTGGAAGAGTGTGACCAAAGCCCTGCTGTGTCTTGGAGCTGCTCCTTGTTTTCCCGTCCTCCCCACCTAGCCCCCACGCTCCCCCCAAGCTAGTCTGCCCTTTTCTTCTCGGCACCAGAGCTGAAATCTTGGCCCCACTGGCGCCGGTGGGAGGATTATTACCACGTGTTACCCCGTATCTCCACTACCCAGCTCTCCCCCACGTGGTGAACACTCAGACTCATCCCTGGCCCCCGTAACTCTCCACTGTGTTTCTGGACAGAGGTTTCTAGTTGCTAAGGGCAGGGCCAGGATGTGGGCACAGTTTCTAGTTGTTGGGGGCCATTCTACGGAACTGACTGTCCCAGAAAGCAGGACCCAGCTATATATCCCCACTGCCCCTAGGGGCAGGACACATCCCACTGAACCAGGAATCAATCAGCCTCAGGGGGACATTTCTGGGCACAGCCACCACATGCTACCCAATGGGGACTTCCTGTGGGGGCCTCTTGTAGGCCACAAGACCCATTTATTGCCCAATGCTCCCTGGCTTCTCTGCCCACCAGCTGCCACCTTTGCTGCTCTGCTCATAATCCCCGAGTTCCCTCAGACAGAGCTCAGGCTGGGGGCCTAGCTTTCCCCAGCACAGCCGCTGGCTCCTGTGGGAGAGAGACTAGGCCCTAAAGCCCCAGGAATCCTACCTGAGTCCATCCGCTGAACGTGGAGAGAAAGGAGGGAAATGGTGAAGGCAAGCAGCGGCAGTGACCTCACGGAGCCAGGGGACATCGGGGAATCCTCCATCTCCCTGATGTCCAGACGACCACACAAGCCCTGGGCGAGCGAGTCGGTGAGCGAGACCTGCGATCCAGGACATGAGAGTGGTAAATGGGCAGAGCTGGTGCAACCATGCTGACTCCACTGGGCGCTGGAGTGCGACAAGCCCACATTCAGGCCAGACCTTTCAGAGGGGCCCAGCACCTGCCGCTGAAGCCAAATTTTCCAACGGGCTCAGTGCGCCGGGCGCACAGAAAGTGCTGAGTTCTGCTGAGTCTGGCCCAAACCCAGGCCAGCTCCAGCACTGGCACAGGAATAAACTCGCTCTTAAAGGAACGATTTCTAGATAGGTCCCAGAACTACTGGCTGAAAGCTCCTGACCCCGGGCCTGCAGGTGCCCTCAGCCCAGGGAACTCCGTGCTGGTTCGGAACTGCAGCCCTGAGCTACAAAGAGGGTTGGGGGGGGGGGTCTTTCTTAAACCACACGCAGGGCAGCCCCCTCTGCCACTCCTTATGGCAGGGGGCCCTGCTGCCACCCAGCTGCAGCTCATAGGGGGAGGAGTTGTTCTCCCAGCCTCCATCCCTGCCCATCTGGGAAGGGGACTCCAGACTGCCAAAAGGGGAGCCCCTGGGTCTCCCCCATTTGCCGCCACTTGCTGCTGAGGAGGAAGTGGCCGGACAGTGGATTGTCGGTCCCTGGAATGGGGAGAACCGAGTGGGGCACAGCCAGAGGTCTGTGTCCAGAAGAGGATGCCGCAGTCCTGGGGGTGACATGGGTCCTGGAGCAGAAGTGACGGTGGCGAGCCATCACCAGATAAAGGCGCACTGGCTAACCAAGCTAATTCCCAAGACAGCCAGCAGGAGGTGCCACAGTGGTGAGTCCAAACTGTGTCAGTCTCTCTTGCAGGATCTAAGGTTTTTGCAAGTGGAATCAGGATAAAAATGCAAGAAAGAATGTAGGAGCGGGTGGAAGTGGGTATTGTGGGACAGGATGGGAGCGGGATTTTAAAGATAGTCCCACGCAGGGCTCTAGCTCCAGGCAGGCGAGCAGGAACCACTGGATCTGTTCCCCAGTCAAGTAGCTTTCATGTTGAAGGAGTGCCTTTGAGAGGCAGTGACAAGGGCAGAGTGCACACAGAAAGGGGCATTTCTGCATGGCTAATACTCCTGGCTGGGAGCTTTGGGGGCTGGGGCTCAGGTCCACTGCAATGAGCATTGGGCACTAACGCCATCAGGCTCCTTTAGAGATCTCAGTCCCACAGTTCAGAGGAGAGCCCCCCTTGACTCACCCCCTACTCTGAGCAACAAGAGGGCGATTCACCCTGTGCTGGTGCTGAGCCCAGGGCAGAGGTCCAAAGGAAAGAAAGCAAGGCACCTTCCTGACCCCAGGGCTGCCAGGGGCTGGTTTGGAGCAGCCTATAGTCTGTTCTGGTGCAGGATTGTCCATCACACCCCAGTCTGCCCCCGGCATGCCCCATGCACCCTGCACTGCTATGGGTGGTGATGCAGAGTTGGCTACACCAGCCCTATGCCCAAACACTGGGCAGCCCCAACCCTGGGCATACCTGCTTTGTTTGCTAATCAGGATACTGTGTAAAGCTAACATAGTTCCTGAGGGTTTATGCTTGAGGAGCAGAAGCTTATTGGGAAAGATGTGTACTGTGTAACCTTAACTACTTGTGTGATTCTTCCTCAAATAAATGACTGTGCATTAAGCATATTGGTTTCCAAATTCTCACTGGTACTGGTACCAGTCCGCCCAGCTTGGGCCATTAAAGATCAGCTCTCAGGCAGGTAATGTCAGGGCTCAGTGTTGAAACGGATCTTTAATGGCCCACAGCTGGCAATTCTCCTGCCAATTTCAGCTCCATCAGCAGTTTGCACGGAATGTTTGCAGGTCAGAGTCAGACAGTGCCAGGTGAGCATGAGCAGGGACCCTCCGTAGAGGAGCCCCATCTCTTGGGCAGGCTAGCTGAGTCATGGGACACTGCTGGGGGGAGACAGGGGGATGAGACAGGAGTTAAAATAACTGGTGTCCCCAGGCAACTCTGACATCTCCCCTAGAGGAAAACATGCAAGCCCTGTGCTGTTATTTACTACTAGCCTTTCTTAGAGTGAAATACCAATCAAATACCCCTGTAAAATGCTCCGGGTGCCTGAACAAAAAATCAATAAATCAAAGCTGCCAAACAGCCCTGTTAGCCACCCAGAAACAACCCTCAGTCTTCCCCTGTAACTCCATCAAATAAAGAAGGGCCCGCTAGGCTCTGGTGAAGGGGCTGGTCCCTTCTCACATACCCTGGAGACCAGCAGGACCTTTCTGATTAGAAGCCAGGGCAGGGAACTCTGGAATTACGAGGATATTGGTTGGGCTATAGCACATGCAGTGGGAGCATGCCAGCTGCTGCACCCCTTCGTAGGGCGGCCCTGCCCTAGTCCTGCTGGCACAGGACAACAAATTTAAAAGCAAAGTAAAGGATGAAAACTTCCTGCCACTATCTGATGAACCCAGGAGAAACTTCTCAGCTGTAACAGAAGTGCCGTCATCCAGCTTCTTGACAGTCAGTTAAATGGAGCCCTAGTCCAGGAGGTGCCTTACAATTAATGAATTATGGTTATGGTCTGAAGCAAAATCATTTAGGAAAAGAGAATCAGTTGGGTATCAGTCTGGCCTAGTGTAATTTTCTGTGAATGCTTGTTCAATGACAGCAGAATTTCTTCTTTTCTCCTGCACGTAGCAAGGCTGAAGAAGAAAGTGAAAGAGTAAAGCAGAACAAGGGGGTTTGCCAGAGGTCAAAAAATCATTTTTGCTGCTTTTTAGCAAAACTGAGAACCAAAATCATCACTTTTCCCACAGCTCCTGGTCCCCAGCACCTCACAGCCTGGATAGTAGAGCCAGGGCCTCCCTCACTTACGCAAGCTAATCCCACTGTAAGGATTGAGCGACTCCCAGGGTTAGGCCAAGCTGTTCCTAAATTCCATAGGTACCAGCATCGGCAAAATAACCCTAACCCACGTAGTAACCCTGAACCTTCGAGTGGACATGCCCCTCCACATGGTTATGCGTTTAGATTCCATGTAGGGGCCCGGGACCGTGTTCCTTTCTTTTCAGATGCGACACAGAACAATTCACGCCTGCAGAGACCCAAGTAAAAAATGAGGACTCAGTTGTAATGAAGTTTAACCAGAGGCTTAAGGCTCAACGATGGGATATCCGGAAACTCCAAGCCCACGGGAATGAGTTGATGATGGAAGGCGAGAGAGAGAGAGAAGGAAAATCTGTAGATTATTTGTCTGCATATTCTACAAATTACTCAGCATAACGCCAATCGGCCCCGAATGTAGTTATCGCCCCTTTAGGCAGGAAGGCAAGAGGGAGATTCAGTGTCTCCGCAGCAGTAGGGGGCTGCCACAGAAATTTTATTATAGATACTGGGGCAGCAATTAGCATTATCCATGTTAAGGATCTTAGATCCTCTTCTCTGTCATCAGGGTGTACAAAAACACTTGCAACTTTTGCAAGAATCAGGTTGTTACCACCCTTCCTATACTCATTGAAGTTCAGATAGGTCACCTAAGAAAGGTTCAGACCTTTGTGCTGATGAAATTAGCAGACCCAGGGAATTGCCTATTGGGAACTGATTTCCTATACAAATAAGGATGTATTCTTGATTTGGTTAACCAATTGTTGTGTCTTACTGTAGAACAGGCAAAGGATGACTCAACAGTGCTCATACCTGAGTGTGGCATGGTATCTCCAGTGGAGGAGACTGAACCTGAGGGGTATGATTTAACCAAAATAGTGGCTAATCATGCAGACCAACCTGAGTTACAGGTGTTACTTCGCAAACGTGCAGATGATTTTGTGAAATACAAGCATGATTGTGGATGTATGGCAGTCACTATTGTTGTAAAAGGAGGAGATATATCAACCCAAAGACAATATCTTTACCCAGAACTGGCAAACCCATATATGGAAAAGACTATCAAGTCTTTACTGACACAGGGAGTACTACGTAGATGTACTTCCACTGCCAATTCCCCTATCTGGCCTGTAAAGAAACCAAATGGTTCTTGGCATCTCACAATTGATTACAGATGCCTGAATCAGACCACGACCACTTGTGCCCCTACAGTGGCCAAGATGCAAAATTTAATCAAGTCCTTTGATCCAGAGGCTAAGTAGTTTACTGTCCTTGACATCAGTAACCGCTTTTGGACATTATCATTGGCCCACATTGTACAGTACCATTTTGCATTTAGTTTCCAGGGAGTCCAATATTCCTGGACACATTTACCCCAGGGGTATAAATCTGGACATGACTTATGAGGAGAGGCTGAGGGAACTGGGGTTATTTAGTCTGCAGAAGAGAAGAGTGATGGGGGATTTGATAGCAGCCTTCAACTGCCTGAAGGGGGGTTCCAAAGAGGATGGAGCTCAGCTGTTCTCAGTGGTGGTAGATGATAGAACAAGGAGCAATGGTCTCAAGTTGCAGTGGGGGAGGTCTAGGTTGGATATTAGGAAACACTGTTTCACTAGGAGGGTGGTGAAGCACTGGAATGGGTTCCCTAGGGAGGTGGTGGAATCTCCATCCTTAGAGGTTTTTAAGGCCCAGCTTGACAAAGCCCTGGCTGGAATGATTTAGTTGGTGTTGGTCTTGCTTTGAGCAGGGGGTTGAACTAGATGACTCCTGAGGCCTCTTCCAACCCTAATCTTCTATGATTGCTCTACAGTACTTGTATGATGTGAACTGAAAAATACTATTTTTTTGTTTATCATTTTTACGGTACAAATATTTATAATCAAAAATAACATACTTTCTGATTTCAGTTACAACACAGAATACAATATATATGAAAATGTAGAAAAACATCCAAAATATGTAATACATTTCAATTGGTATTCTATTGTTTAACAGTATCAGAGGGGTAGCTGTGTTAGTCTGGATCTGTAGAAGCGACAAAGAGTCCTGTGGCACCTTATAGACTAACAAAGGAATTCGTTGTTGTTGTTTTTTTTTTTCCCCACTGCTTGCATCTGAAGAAGTGGGTATTCACCCACGAAAGCTTATGCTCCAATACCTCTGTTAGTCTATAAGGTGCCACAGGACCCTTTGTCGCTTCTATTGTTTAACAGTGCAATTAAAAATGCGATTCATTGTGATTAATATTTTTAAGTTAATCACGTGAGTTACCTGCGATTAATCAACAGCCCTAGTCTATAGCTTTTAGTCTCAGTTTCTAGTCAGCGCTATTGGCCTTCTCCATATGGAAACCTTTTCAAAGGGTCTAAAATGCTTGGGAATCTTTCCTTTCCCCAATATTTGTCAGGCCCTGCTGCACCTCCGGCTTCGAGCCCGCAAATGGGCCCCAATACCTTAGGACAGGATGTCCTGCCGCATTTCCAGCCCCACCAGAAGCAAGAAGCCACCCAGACTCTGAGAATAAAGCCAAGCAAAAAGAGTTTCAATAACTCACCCAAGGATAGCACAGTGAAGAGCTAGAAAGAAAGAACTGAAGACTCTCTTCTGCATTCTCTTGCTAAAATCTTCCCAGTTTCTCTTGGATGCGGTGTCATGTTTTACTTTTTGAGTAATTAAACAGCTGTTATATTATCTCCCAAGGTGGCTGCATGTTAGTGGTTGGTAAAGGGATCTCTGCATACACTGTAAAATAATTTGACCTCCAAATACATCACAATTATCATTTGGCTGCACTGCATGGCTTCTTAACACACCATGGAGAGAGCAGAGATAGAGCTTAGATACCCCTGCTCCAAAAACTCCCACCAGATGGCCTAAAGGAAATTCGCCCTTGGCTAACAAGCCGCATGAAGCCTATGACACGCCATCATTCTGGGGCTTCTGTTGTTTCTGATTCCACCATGCATTAATTTACATAGCAGACAGGTAGAGAGCTGTGACAGTCCCTACAGTCCATGCAGACCGGACAGCCTAATATTAACGAGTCTCCATAATTCCTTACATGGTGTTAATACAGACATTTCACAAGGATATTCATCACCAGAGTGTCGTTAGCTTTCAGAAAAGGCCTCACTCGGTGCACTCTTAGAAGACCGTAGTATTGTATGCAAGCAGTGGATTTAATTGTTTATCACTCTTGCCTCAGCCCCTGAAAGGGGGAGGGATGTTAACAGATGGGTGGTGCCCAGAGAACCTCCGAGTGTGATGATTGGCTCCCCCTGTGGTGGGAGCACCTCCAGAACTGGCAACGGATCAGTGGGGCGCAGGTGACTGTGCTGGGCTATCCCAACAGGGACTTTGGATGTAATTTGACTAATAAAGTTGCAGCCTGGTTAAAACCCAGACCATGTGTCCTTAGGATTCTTCCACGCAGTGAGTGCACCAACCCCTCTTTATGAGATGCAGGCTGCTTCCCCATTGCAGGTCAGTCCCATTCTGTGGGTCAGGGACCCAGGCCTTCCTCCCCTTTTGGCTGCCTTTCTAGAGGAGACCTAACTCTGCTGCTGCTGCCATGGCATGGCTGATTAGCAGCCTGACTCATCGTTAGAAAAGAGACCTTAGTCAGCCAAGTGGGACTGCAAGAGAGCTCCCCTCTCAATACCACTTCTCAGAGAACCTGCTTCCGAGCTGATCAAAGTCTGTTTGATGGATAATGGAACAAGACATGGAATAACTTATTTGACCTATTTTAACCCTCTCTCTCAAGGATGCAGTCAGCAGTGGTTATATCTCTGGCCGGAAACTTGGTGCTCACATGATGTGAGATGATTTCAGTTTACACCCTCTTACTCGTTCATGAATTCAACATTTCCCAGCAAGACCTCCGTTTGCTCTGAGGTCAAACCTCTCCTTATTTATTGAGGGCCAGGCACTTTCCAAACATTCTCTGCTCCAAGGAGTTCACAATCTAACCTTTAAACCCTAGGATGATTTCCCAGAGGAATATGGACTCATTAAAGCAGGAGACTGAGTCAGAGAACCGAGTGACTTCTTGTAGCTGACCTTCCGCATGGGGTGAGGTGAGTGCCAGGAGGCTGGTCTGGCCCTCGGACCGTGGGCCAGCCAAAGCATGGCTGGAGTTATTTTCAATTGCTTATTTAATTTGGCAGGCTGCTACATTTTGGTTCTTCCAGGCCTGCTGGAAGCAATGGTGGGTACTCTATAACTCCTTGTAGCACCAGTGCCGTCTTATCTTGCAGTATCCGAGTACGTACCTCATGCCTAAGGGCCAAATTCTGAAATCAGATGCTTGCATGTGGCTCCTATTATCTGCAAGAGGGAGACACATGAGCTATTTCAATAAGGTAGAATTTTGCCTTAACTGATTACATTGCTTCTAACATCTTTTTAATCATAAAGTCCCCATTGTTAGAGCGCACAGTTGTCAGTGCCTTAACGCTAAGGAGAAGAAGAATGTGGCATCCTTGTAAGTTCCCCCAAAGCAGGTATTTGTCTTTTCAGTGAATCACAGACAATTACTGTAGCAGAGTCTCCCTGGCCCCTCACCTAGGAGCCACAGGGACCTGCCAGCCGCTTCCCGGGAGCCACCTTAAGTAAGCGCTGCCTGGACCCTGCACCCCCTCCCATGCCCCAACCCCCGTCCCACCCTGAGCCCCTTCCCGCACCCCAAACCCCTCGGCCCCAGCCCAAACCAGAGCCTCCTGCACCCCAAACCCCTCATCCCCGGCCCCACCCCAGAGCCGGCACGTCAACCATCTGCCCCAGCCCTGAGCCCCCTCCTGCATGCAAACTCCCTCCCAGAGCCTGCACCCCTCCCGCACTCCGAACTCCTCAGCCCCAGCCCAGAGCCTGCATCCCCAGCCGGAGCCCTCATCCCCGCCCCAACCCCCTGCCCCAGCCCTGAACCCCCTCCTGCACCTCAAACTCCTCATCCCCGGCCCCACCCCAGAGCCTGCACATCAACCCTCCGCCCCAGCCCTGAGCCTCCTCCTGCACGCAAACTCGCTCCCAGAGCCTGCACCCCTCCCGCACTCCGAACTCCTCAGCCCCAGCCCAGAGCCTGCACCCCCAGTCGGAGCCCTCATCTCCCCCGCAACCCCAACCCCCTGCCCCAGCCCTGAACCCCCTCCTGCACCTCAAACTCTTCACCCACGGCCCCACCCAGGAACCCGCACCCACAGCCGGAGCCCTCACGTAGTACGGCCCTACCGACTGGGTGAAGGGCTGTCAGGCTGGAAAGCCAGAAAGGCGGAAGTTGCAGGAGTCAAGGCAGAAGATGATGATGGGCCTGGATGATGGTGTTAGTGACGTGGTGGAAAGAGACGGTCAGATCTCAGAAAAGATATGGAGGAAAAAAGCAGCTAGTCTCTTGTGATAAATGAAGGGGGGTGTAGCTCCCTTTGATAGACAGCCAGCCAGCTAGCTGTAAAATCCCTCTCGGTCTGTTCTCTGCTTGCTTTACCTGTAAAGGGTTAACAAGCCCACAGGTGAAAGAAAAGGAAGTGGGCTCATGACCAAAAGAGTCAATGGGAAGGCAGAACTTTTTAAAATGGGAAAGAAACTTTCCCTTTTGTCTGTTGTTCTCTGGAGAAGCAGGGGCACGGAGCAGCAATGCTATAAGGGGGAATGCTGTGTATGTTTTGAACCAGGTATGAAAAATTATCTTCCATACCTAGAAGGAATCATTTGGAGAGGGAACATTTAGATAAATGCGATCAGGTTTATTCTTTATTTTGGCTTGTGGAGCTCCTCTGTGCTAACCCCAGATGCTTTTGTTTGCTTGTAACCCTTAAGCTGAACCCACAAGGAAGCTATTTTGGGTGCTTACTTTTTGGAATTGCTCTTTTAAAATCTAGCAAAAGCCTAAGTTCCTGATGTATTTTCTTTCTTTTTGTTTTTAATAAAACTTACCTTTTTTAAGAACAGGATTGGATTTTTTGTGTCCCTAAGAGGTTTGTGCATGTTGTTTGATTAGCTGATAGTCACAGCTAATTGTCTCTGTTTTCTTTCTCAGCTCTTCCCTGGGGGTGGGAGGGTGAAAGGGCTTGAGGGTACCCCACACGGAGGAATTCCCAAGTGCTCCTTCCTGGGTTCAAAGGGTTTTTTTTTTTCTTTGCATTTGGGTGGTGGCAGCATTTACCAACCCAAGGTCAGAGAGAAGCTGTAACCTTGGGAGTTTAATACCAGCCTGGAGTGGCCAATATTAATTTTTAAAATCCTTGCGGGCCTCCACTTCCTGCACTGGGAGTGACAGAGTGGGGATTCAGCCTTGACATCTCTCATCTTCATTTTTTTTAAATAGCTCATTTTCTTTTTTTATGAATTGAGCTGAGGAAAAGGTCACAACCCTGGCTGCTGTCTGGGTTTGCAGGTGTTTGGTGGTGTGCTGGGTTCAATAGGGGTGCTAGGGGTGCCAGAACGAGGGGTGCTAGGCCCGCCACACCCCCTGGCTTGAAGTGGTTTCCATAGGGCGACTATGCCAGGTTGGGGAAGACGCTTAAGGAAATGGAGGCTCAGGTGATCTTCAGTGGGATTTTGCCTGTGCCTAGAGAAGGGCAGCAAAGGTGTGACAGGATTATGATGCTCAACAGATGACTCAGGCAGTGGTGCTATGAGGAGGGCTTTGGGATGTATGGCCACTGGGAGGCATTCATGGACAGAGGACTGTTCTCTCGGGATGGACTTCACCTGAGCAGGGAGGGATATAGACTTCTAGGCATAGGCGGTGAGTTATATCTCCATGTGGTGCCCAGGCACCAGCAATATTCAGAGCCCAGGGGCCCAGCTCCACCAATATTTGGGGCCGGGTGTTCTCCCCCTCCCCCCCACCCCGGCCCCACCTGCCGCCCCCTCCCGCCGGCCTCTCTAGCTGCCTCCCTGGAGCAGAGCATCCCTGGCTGCCTCTTCCGCCAGCTCCATGCTGCCTCCCTGCAGCAACTGCTCCCGTGGGGTCCTAGTGCCCCCCATCTCGACTGCCAGGGCAGACTGACTGAGCCTGCCCTTCCACCCTCCGACCCTTCCCTTTTCTGGCGGGACCCTCCACCAGCACAGCTCCCCCCCCCCCCCCCCGCCCGCAGTCACCGCTCCTGCCCCATGCTGGGCAAGGGCCAGGAGGGAACATGGGGAGGAAGGGGAGTGATGTGGGTAATTATACGCTGTCAGCCTGACATCCATCCCAGGCAAGATGATGGAATATCTGCTATGGGATTATGTAAAACAAGTGGAAAACAGACGTGTCATAAGTGCGCTGAACTGAGTGTCGTCAGAGCACCTGTTTGTTTTCTTTCCCCCTCCCTAGCCCCCAGCCACAAGGGCACAGAGTAGAATGCCCTGGGTACTGCTCATCCCGTGCAACTCCATTGGTAATCGGACTCTCCCTCGCCCAGAGTTCAAATCAGGGTAGCTTGTCCGTGATGCTGTGGGAGGTGTGGTCAAATGTTCGGCTGCATGTCTGTGTTCTTTCTGCAGGCTGTATTGACTGTGGCCGGACACCCCAGCAGGCTCCAATCAAACCAATAAATCCCAGACTTGGTTTGTAGCAAAGGCACTTGGTCAGGTTTCTTGTCAGCGGAGAGAGAGCAGCCATTGGACTATACGCTGAGTAGCTGCAGATTGACAGCTGTGTGCCAGGTGCTTTGGGGAGATCCGCGCTGATGCGTGAGTGGCGGACGGGGAGAGATTTTTCTGGAATGTGTGAAACTGACAGAGAAGATGCCACAGTAAAGGAAATAGAGGCATGAAGGTGCGGTGATCCTAGCAAGGTGGAAGAGCGGGAAATGGAGGTGCTTTAAGCAAAGAAATGACTGAACTATGTTGCAGTTTTGATTTTATTAGGAATTGCTCCTGGGAATGTTACGTATTGGTGGGAATATTCTGGACTGATGGTTTTTGTTTGTTTGTTTGTTTTGTTTTGTTTTGTTTTTTTTTAAGTAGAATTGGACATTTAAAAAAATAAAGTAACTCCAATTGATTAAAACAAGTTAACCAATAACATGGTGCAAAAGTAGGAGCAATGGAGCGGAGGCTCCGCATAGCCCAAGTGCTCAATGCAGTGCTGCTGGGTTCCGACACTCATGAAAGTTGGGTGCTCGGAGCTGGTCCTAGAGGGACCATCAGCTCACCCTTTGCTTTTCCTGGGGGTGGAATAGCGGGGGCAAAGCCCTGCTACTTGTGTGTGTGTGGGGGTATCAATGGAGATTGCACTACCCTGTGTTCTCCCCTGGGGGCAGTGGGCTCTGTGTTGGGGAAAGGGGCCAGACTGCTGGGGGAGGGGGGGCTCTGTCCCTACCAGGCACTGCTGCCAGAGGCACCAGATGTCCTAATGTTATAGGGACAGTCCTGATAGTTGGGGCTTTGTCTAATATTGGCACCTGTTACCCCCCCCTCCCCCGCCCCGATCCGATCCGATTTTTTCACACTTCCCGGCTGGTCGCCAGCTGCTGCTGGGAGCCTTAGAGGCTGTTGGTGCTTCCCTGGGGTCCGAGCAGAGACTGTTGCTGCTGCCTATAAATCTGCAGTTGGATTTATCACCCTATCCCCGTGTGAGTCACTCGGGCAGCACTGAGCCCAGTCAGCCACATTCCTAACAGCTGCACAGAAGATCTCGTGGTTACAGGTCACGAAGGGCCCCTACAAAGTACATGTACCAACAAGACACTAATTTTACATTTGCTATATCAGGTCACGTGCCTGGGGAAATTCAGGTGTATTATCAGCATGGGCACCAATGACCCTGAGAATAGTGTTTTAACCAGTTACATTATATTTACCTCTTGGTTAATATAATTACTGTGTTGAATTGT
Source organism: Chrysemys picta bellii (assembly GCF_011386835.1). NCBI lineage: Eukaryota > Metazoa > Chordata > Testudines > Emydidae > Chrysemys > Chrysemys picta. The sequence goes on from NW_027052912.1 coordinate 29,159, forward strand.
GTGTGTTATTTCTTGGGAGCCTCCAAATATCTGGCAGGTAAGTGGGGGTTACACTGGTGTTAGAATTTCCCTCCTAAGCTGCCCTGATGATCCTGCCAGGAAGGGGCACAGGGGATGGAGGCACCGCCAAATAAATTCATACGGGAAGAAAATAAGGAAGTTAAACCCCACTGAGCTGAGGGCAGGATCCAGAAGACTCATAGACTCATAGACTTTAAGGTCAGAAGGGACCATTATGATCATCTGGTCTGACCCCCTGCATGCTGCAGGCCATAAAACCGTCCCTACCCCTTCCCTGGACTCTGCTGTTGAAGTCCCCAATCCTGTTTTTAGTGACTGCAATCGGCAGAGACCCTCCTGCTAGAGATCCCTGCCCCATGCTGCGGAGGAAGGCGAAAAACCTCCAGAGGCTCAGCCAATCTGCCCTGGAGGAAAATTCCTTCCCGACCCCAAATGTGGCGATCAGTAAGACCCCGAGCATATAGGCAAGAGTCTCCAGCCCGACCCCGTTAGCCATTATACTATTTACCCACCATTGCTTGGCTTTCCTTGACTACTATGTTTTACCATTAAACCATTCCCTCCATAAACTTATCTAACTTTATCTTAAAACCAGACAGGTCCGTCGCCCCCACCGTTTCCCTCGGTAGGCCGTTCCAATATTTCACCCCTCTGACGGTCAGAAACCTTCGTCTAATTTCAAGTCTGAACTTCCCCACGGCCAGTTTGTATCCATTCGTTCTGGTATCCACGTTAGTACTAAGCTGGAATAATTCTTCTCCCTCCCTTGTATTAATCCCTCTAATATATTTAAAGATAGCAATCATATCCCCTCTCAGCCTTCGCTTTGTCAGACTAAACAACCCAAGCTCCTCTAGTCTCCTTTCGTACGACAGCTTTTCCATTCCTCTGATCATCCTAGTGGCCCTTCTCTGCACCCGTTCCAGTTTGAGTTCATCTTTTTTAAACATGGGAGACCAGAACTGCACACAGTACTCCAAATGAGGTCTCACCATGTCTATAGACAGGGGACTCTAAGGCTTTGTCTACACTCCCCAGCTTTTAGCAACACAACCCCGCCACTAAAACTTTGGCAGTGTGAACTTTTTTTGTTGGCACTTTTGCCGACAAAAAATTTCCACCCCCTACGAGTGGGGTTCATGTTGTTGACAGGACCGGGCTCCTGCTGACAACGTGGCATTCATACTGCTGACTGGCAAAATGTTCGTCTTTTATAAAGGTTTTTTTAAGCACCGGTGAACACCAAAACTTTTGTCGCTCACTTGACAGTGTAGACAAGCCCTAAGGCTTTTCCATGCCCAGGTGCTGTTAGTTTGTAGTTGGGACACAGGAAGTACAAGCCACCTGGAAAAGGAATATAAAGGGCAGCTGCATCATCTCCATTTTGTCATTCCTGCTCCTTATCTCTGGAGTGACTTTTCTACAAGCCGAAGCTCTGAACAAAGGATTGAATGACCCATCCAAGCTGTGGATGTGATCCAGAGGGACTTTCAAGCCAGTGAATTCCCCAGTACTGTTAACAACTTGATATATGGACCTTGAAGTCGCTGTATGTATCTGAGTGCTTTATCATTTAACACTCTTGTCTTTCTTTTTTCCTTACAATAAACCTATCATTTTAGACACTAAAGAATTGCCTGGCAGCGTGGTATTTTGGGTAAGATCCAACTTAATATTGACCTGGCACTGTGGATGACCCTTTGGGGTTACCAGAATATTTTGTATAACGAGCAGAGTTTTTAAATAACTTTCACTGTACTGGACCTAGGTGCTGATTGGGAGCCAGAAAACTGAAACACAATGTGATTTCTTTTTTCAGCTTCTCGATAACCAGTATGGGGGATGAGAAGCAGAGTTTATGACGGGTTGGTGAGTTTAACCTCAGTGTTAACCACCAGTTTTGCTCTCCCTTTTGCAGCCTGCCCTAACCTTGGGAACTGCAATACAATAATCCCTAGCACTTCTAGAGCATTGTTGGCTCCATTTTATTGATGGGGATAAAGGCACAGAGAGGAAAATGACTGATTTTCTGTGGAAGCAGCAGAAATGGGAACAGAATCCAGGAATCCTGGCTTCCGGCCCCCTGGTCTAATCAATAACAATTCTTTCCTAAAACTTTGTGGGTTACGCTGGCAAAACCCAGCAAATGATGCCCCTGCACTGGGTAAAGTCACTGAAGGAGTGGGGAACAGGTGGGGTAAAGTTGGGGTGAGGGGTGCCGTGTTTGTAGAACAGCCTCTAGTCCCAACCTGGCTCTGGGAGGACAGGCTTGTTTCTCTGCAGCTATAGCCAGCAGGGGGAGTGCCTAGCATTGTTTTTGTGCAGATCCTACACAAGCATTGACTCATCTTGCACCTCCAAAGCACCGACTCCGGGACCACTCTCCTTCTCAGTTGGGGCAAGTGGAACCGAATCTGTTCCACTGAGCGGGGTGAGGAAGGGGAATTGGGGCAGCCCCACAGGGACCACACCCACACCCAGGAGATGCTACAGGAGGGAAGGGGTTATTCTGCTTAGCCAGAGTAAAGGTACAAACTCCCCTCCTGTACTGGATACCCGGGTCACAGACAGCAGCAGAAGGAATGGGAACCCACAGCTGCATCTATATCTCACATAGGTTGGTCTACATTGTTTATGGCTCAGGTCTAGATGAAATGACTGTAAAGACTCTCAGTAGTTATCAATGATTCACTCTCACGCTGGGAAAACATTGCTAGTGGGGTCCTACAAGAGTCGGTCCTGGCTCTGACAGTGTTCACCGTTTCATTCATGATTTAGATGCTCTAGTGGAGAGTGTACTTAGAAATGCTGCAGGCCCGAACAAGCTGGGAAGGGCGGCCAGCAGTTGTGAGGACAGGATTAGAATTCAAAACAATCTTGACAAATTGGAGAATTGGTCTGAAACCATCTTTGTTGAATTTATCTTGATTAGTGCAAATATTTCAGCCAGGAGGACAAAATGAAATGCATTAAACAGCCTAGGTACCAATATTACAGAACAGGAGCTGGGGTTCCAGTGGACCACAAACTGAGTATGTGTAAACAATGTGAGGCTATTGTGAAAAAGGCAAATATCATTCTGCAGTGTATTAACAAAGGTGTCGTATGCAAGACAGGAGGTTAAAAAAATGGACATCTTTATTCTTGAGAAAGGAAGACTGTGAGGGGACCTGATAAGTTTTCCTATAAGTTAAGGGCTGTTAGGAGAGGACTGAGATCAACTCCTCTCCAGCTGCACTGAAAATAGAAGAAGGGGGAAATCAGCATGCTTTGCAGTGATGGACATTTAGGTGAGACCAGGGATGGGAAAACTACGGCCTGTGGGACCGTCCTGCCTGGCCTCTGAGCTCCCAGCCAGGAGGCTGCCCCTGGCCCCTCCCCTGCTCTCCCCCACAGCCATGCCGCCGCCCAGGCAGTGCTCGGGGAGAGGGGGGGGGGGGCGGGGCTGCGCAGTCCAGCAGGGCAGCGCGCCTAGCTCCATCCAGGCTGCTGCTCTGAGAAACATGGTAAGGGTGCAGGGCTGTGAGCTTCTGCGGGGCAGTGTGTCTAGCTCCGGCGGGGCTGCAAGCTCCTGCTGCTCTGGGCGGCATGGTAAGGGGGCCAGGGCGTTGGATAAGGGGCAGGAGGTCCCGGGGGGCAGTCACGGGACAGAGAGCAGGGGGTGGTTGGATGGGGTGGAGGTTCGGGGGGGGGGCGGCCAGGGGACGTGGAGTCTCGTGGGTCTGTCTGGGGGCAGGGGTGTGGATAAGGGGCGGGGCGGCCAGGGAGGGTTGGGTAGGGGGTGGGGTTCCGGGGGGGTGGTTAGGGGCAGGGAGGGTCTCTGGAGGGGGCAGTCAGGGGACAAGGAGTGGGGGTGGGGTGGATGGGTTGGGGATTCTGAGGGGGGTAGTCAGGGGGCGGGAAGTGGGAGGGGGCAGCCAGGCTGATTGGGGAGGCACAGCCTTTCCTACCCGGCCCTCCATACAACTTTGCAACCTCGATGTGGCCCTCAGGACAAAAAGGTTGCCCACCCCGGGTTAGACATTAAGAAAAACTTTCTATGAGGATAGCCAATCTGTGGAACAGGTTGCCGCAGACCCCCAGGCAAATGCGCTCTCAGCTTCCACAACCCATGGGAGGAACCGCTCTTTAATGTATTGACCATACTTGCTGCTTGGGGTTTAAGCCGTAGGCTCCTCCACCTCCCAGTACCACACCTCTGAGCCTTCAGCATGCCTTCCTCGCTGTGACCGCGCCGCAGTGAGTCTACTTGGACTGGACCCCTGGAGGCTTCACACCCAAAAGAAGCAATGCAGCCCCCCCCGTCTCTGGACTGCATCGACTCCCAGCTGGTGCAAAACAGAAGGGCTTCTTGTACGTCTGAACCTAACACAGGAAGTTCTCAGGGGCCTTGAGCAAGAAATTCTCAGCACCATCCTGCTGGGCTTGTCCCCACCCAGGTGGGCTCAGGCGGCTCCTTGTTCCCAGCCCAGAAGTGACTCCTCCTTCCTGTGGTCCCTCCTATATCCTCTCCAAGGCCCCGCCGCCATCCTCTGTCTTCTTTCCCAGGCAAACAGATCTCCAGGTGACTCTCTCTCTTCAGCTCTCTGTTCTCTCTGCTGCCCATAACTGGCTGGCTCCAAGTTGGGATGGGCCTTCAGGTCATCAGTTGCTAAGTTACAAAATGTCCAGGCCATGGTCTGGGGTCCAGGCTGCTAGACTGGGTCACACCTGGTCCTCTGCAACAAGAGACACCCCTCCTCCCACCTTGGTTAGACATGCAGCACATGGGGGAAACTGAGGCACACACAGTATACATACGCAACATTAGGAAAATATCCCACTTAGTCACATAGGTTACCTAGAGAGGATGTGGAATCCCCATCATTGGAGGTTTTTAAGAACAGGCTGGACAAACATCTGTCAGGGTGTGACAGATTTATGTTATCAAGCTGCCAGAGACCTTAGGTGATCAGTCTAAGGCAGCGGGATTTTTAGAGGTGGAGATGAAGAGAGCACACCAAGTAACTAAGTTTAAAGTTTTATTAAGGGTCTCCCATTCGCTGACCTTCACAGTCTCCCTCGTTTTCGCAGCCCCTGCAGTTTCTGTTCTGCGAGTCTCCTTTCTTATGGCAGGGCAGGGTTGGCAGGGCAGGGTTGGAAGCTCGGCTCCCCTCTTTCTTGGCAGGTAGCAGAGAATCTGTTGTGTGCAGTGACCTTGGGCTGGAGTCAACCTCTTATCTTCAGGCCTAGCTGGAGTGTCAAGTTAACCCGTTCCCTTGTCTCTCTCTCCCTCCTTTGGCCTCCTGAAACCTGCAAAGGAACCTTCCATTCCCCACTCACTCACACCTTTAACCCTTCCCAGAATACTGCACCAGCGTTAGCAACATACAATACTGATCTGCCTTCCCAGGGGACTTGAGGGAGAGGGCCATTGGGGTGTGACAAGGGATGGTCTTGGTTTACTTGGTCTTGCCAGTGACCTCTTGAGGTCCCTTCTAGCCCAGCATTTCTATGGCTCTACAAATGGTGAACAGGCCATTAGAGGCACTTATAAACTAAATGCAGACACTTATGCCTGTCCAACAGACTTCCTCCGCTGATGATAGCAACAGTGCTACCAGCTGTGAGTAGACCAGGCCATTTACCATGTTACAATCATGAAATTCTACAGAAAAAAAATAGGTCCCCCACCATATACACACAAGCAGTTACTGCTCACATATCTAGCATACCGTACAGAGTGTGCAAACAGCACTGCGCAGCGTAGAGCATTGAGTGCACACACTAAATGCTAGCAAATACTAAACTCTTACTAAAAGAGTTTTTATCCATTCACATTTTGGAAATTATTTTGTGCAAATAAAACATTATTACAGAAAACTATTACATCTAAAAGGTAAAACGTGGTTCAGTGAGCAGATAAATGAGGCCAGAAATCCCACACGGGACACTCCAAGTGCCAGAGAAAAGCTGGGAGAGGTTGATTGGTTCTTGTAGGGAGACAGAGCAGAGCTCATCCATCTTCCTCTCTGGGGTCCCCTCAGGTTGTGGCACAGACTCCAACAGGCTCTGTTAAGCTGCAGAAGTTAAACACAGGCAACGTCTATTAAAGGGAACCTGCCATAATGGATGGTCACCCTAGTGGCTCCATGTTTAGTGGACAAAATCTCTAACCCCGCCGACAAAGCTTTTAGCTCCAGTGTCAGAGATCTGTGTTCCTGGAGCCTCAGGTGCTGGGCTCTGTCCCTCCTGCAGGTTCACTGGAGACTGTTCTCTGAAGCAGCTGGATTTATCATTACAAATCTCACCCAATGCTCTATCAGCAGCCACAGAGAAACCCCTCTCACTAGAGTCTTTCACACCTAAATTCATCGCAGAGAAAACAAGGGGGATTTGGCTGCAAACCTGTGTGAATAAAAGGGAAATAAGAGATCCAGAACTCCCCTGTTCTGCTCCGTGGGGCTGGTTTGCTAGAGGGGACGGGCCAGTGAGACTCAGGGTCCAATGATTTGGACTAGGTGTCTCTCTCCAGAGGCCTCAGTGAGAGCAGTGAACCCCCAGGCTAGAGCCCCCCTCACTTACCCTTGGCAGATCTGTCAGAGCCACTAGATCCTTGGTCACTTGCTGTGCAGAGGAGGAGGAGAAGAGAGAGTATATTAGCATCTCTCACAAGGCTGGGCTTCAGCGTAGTTAGTAGATACGGGGGACTCTTATCCAAAGGGAACAGTCATCACCTTACTCTTCCCTAGCAGTGAGGTGGTTGGTGCACAGATCAGTCTACAATGCAGTTGCCCTGGATTTCCACTATTCACATGCAAAAAACATTACCATTGTACGAGGTCAGCACTGACTTGTGCTTTTCACGTCTCTTCAGAATGGAAGCACTGAACACTCAACAGTCAAAGGCTAGCAAACTAAGAAATGCTGGGCTATGGATACTCAGGCCAAACAACCTCAACTCTGCCCCCTTCGGTCTGTGCCCAAATGGGTCCTTCAAGCAGACCACAGACTTCACCCTCACACCCTGCCAATCGACAGCAATTCCCGCCTTAATCAATGGCGCTGCACAGAACAGTGTGGATGGCATGAAGAGGAATGCTGATTGGGGTGGTGCTGGGCACACAGACAAGGGTGAGTTTGGTTTGGCCTGGTGCTGGTCTATTCCCTGTTCCTATTCCCAGACCCACTGGGGCAGAGTTCGAGTTGCGTGGGAAGCATCATTCTACCTCGGCATATCCTGGTTTGCCAACCTTTGACTTCTGGGAATTCAACACTCTCAGGACACAGGGAGCCTAGGGCAGGGCTGAGCACCTGCAACCTTAACTCCACGTTAACAAAGTTCTTGCATGTGAATTTCCGTTGTTCTGGAGTAAAGAGGAGAAGCGAGGGAGGCACGACTCAGGGCCAACTGTAGGAGGAAGGGGGGTGCTCCGAGGAGGTTGTGTTGGCACTTCTCAAACCCCCTCAGGTACCCGCTGGAGACACCCCTGAGAGGGTAAAGAGAGAGCTGGACGGCTACACCCTAGCAGGGCCCGGCAGATCTACGCATTTTATACTGACTCTTGGTGCCAGGCATTAGATGGCCTCTGAGACAGTCCATCATTTATGTAAATATTTCCCATAGTTTTAGTCTTGGTCTTGTCCCTAAAGCTAATTGCCGGAAACAACTGAGGAGGGGATTTGAACTCGTGGTCCTCGAGGTGAGAGCTTGGTGCCGATCTGACGTCAATGGAAAGACGCCCATTGGCTTCAACAGGCTTTGGATCAGGCCCAGACTTCACAAGCACCAAACCAACTTTCAGGTAAGTCAAAAGAAGTGTAACATTAAAAGCAGGTCAGACACCTTCAGGGTCACATTCAGCCACACACAGCACAGCTCTAGGGGGATAATAATTCTGCCCAACACCACCGTATACATTCCTGACCATCGCCTTCTCTGCACTAGAAAAATTGGGACCCATCCCCGCAAGCAATGCAATTCCACCAGTGATAGCAAAGGTGGAGCAATTGAGGAGATGGGGTTCAGGTGTTTTTAACCACTGCATCATCTAGACTTCCCCTGAGCAAGGTTACAGAACATGTGTCTACAGCCACTCTACACTACTGAAGACGACCTCTGCTGGGAAAATAACAAAGCAGGGCAGATTATCCAACAAGTTCTTGGAATGTATTGGAGACATTTTTTTCTTTCAGAAGGTGGAGAAAGCTACTAGGGGAGAGGCTGTTCTAGATTTAACTTTGACAAATAGGGAGGAACTGGTTGAGAATTTGAAAGTGGAAGGCAGCTTGGGTGAAAGTGATCATGAAATGACAGAATTCATGATTCTAAAGAATGGTAGGAGGGAAAACAACACAATAAAATAATGGATTTCAAGAAGACAGACTTTAGCAAACTCAGGGAGTTGCTAGGTAAGATCCCGTGGGAAGCAAGTCTAAGGGGAAAAACAGTTCAGAAGAGTTGGAAAGTTCTCAAAGAGACATTATCAAGCGCACAGGTGCAAACTATCCCACTGCACAGGAAAGCAATGAAGGTTGGCAAGAGACCACACTGGCTTAAACCAGGAGATCTTCAATGATCTAAAAATCAAAAGAGAGTCCTACACAAAGTGGAAACTAGGTCAAATTACAAAGGATAACTGTAAACAAATAACGCAAGTATGTAGGGACAAAATCAGAAAGGTCAAGGTACAAAACGAGATCAAACTAGCTAGAGACATAAAGGGTAACAACAAAACATTCTACAAATACATTAGCAGCAAGAGGAAGACCAAGGATAGGGTAGGCCCATTAGTCAATGAGGAAAGAAAGACAATAACAGAACATGGGAGGATAGGTTGATACGCTGGAGGGTAGGGATAGGATACAGAGGGACCTAGACAAATTAGAGGATTGGGCCAAAAGAAATAAGATGAGGTTCAACAAGGACAAGTGCAGAGTCCTGCACTTAGGACGGAAGAATCCCATGCACTGCTACAGACTAGGGACCGACTGGCTAAGCAGCAGTTCTGCAGAAAAGGACCTAGGGGTTACAGTGGACAAAAAGCTGAATATGAGTCAACTGTGTGCAATACGAGTCAGCAGTGTGCCCTTGTTTCCAAGAAGGCTAATGGCATCTTGGGTTGTATCAGTAGGGGCATTTCCCGCAGATTGAGGGACGTGATCATTCCCCTCTATTCGACATTGGTGAGGCCTCATCTGGAGTACTGTGTCCAGTTTTGGGCCCCACACTACAAGAAGGATGTGGAAAAATTGGAAAGAGTCCAGCGGAGGGCAACAAAAATGATTAGGGGGCTGGAGCACATGACTTATAAGGAGAGGCTGAGGGAACTGGGATTGTTTAGCCTGCAGAAGAGAAGAATGAGGGGGGATTTGATAGCTGCTTTCAACTATCTGAAAGGGGGTTCCAAAGAGGATGGACCTACATGGTTCTCAGTGGTAGAAGATGACAGAACAAGGAGTAATGGTCTCAAGTTGCAGAGAGGGAGGTTTAGGTGGATATTAGGAACAACTTTTTCACTAGGAGGGTGGTGAAGAAGTGGAATGGGTTACCTAGGGAGGTGGTGGAATCTCCTTCCTTAGTGGTTTTTAAGGTCAGGCTTGACAAAGCCCTGGCTGGGATGATTTAGTTGGGGTTGGTCCTGCTTTGAGCAGGGGGTAGGAGTAGATGACCTCCCGAGGTCCCTTCCAACCCTGAGATTCTATGATTCTATGTGAAAATGGGGAAAGGGCTAAATGACTTTTTTGTTTCAATTTTCACCATAAGGTTTTATAGCGATTGGAGGTCGAGCATAGTGAACACCAGTGAAATTGAGGTAGAATCTGAGGCTAACGTAGGGAAAGAACAAGTTAAAAATGATTTAGACAAGTTAGATATCTTCAAGTCACCAAGGCCTGATAAAAGGCATCCTAGAATACTCAAGGAACTGACAGAGCAGATATCTGAACCAGTATCTTTGAAAAGTCATGGAAGATGGCAGAGAGGACTGGAAGAGGGGAAACATAGTGCCAATCTATAAAAAGGGGATTAGGCACAACCCGAAGAATTACAGACCAGTCAGTTTAACTTCAGTACCCAGAAAGATAATGGGGCAAATAATGAAGCAATCAATTTGCAAACACCTAGAAGATAATAAGGTGATAGTAACAGTCAGCCTGGATTTGTCAAGAACAAATTGTGTAAAACTAACCTGATAGCTTTCTTTGATAGGGTAACAAGCCTTGTGTATGGGAGGAAATGGTAGATGTGGTATAACTTGATTTTAGTAAGGCTTTTGATAATGTCTCATAGGACCTTCTCATTAACAAACTAGGGAAATATAGTCTAGATGGTGCTACTATAAAGTGGGTGCAGAACTGGTTGGAAAACTGTTCCCAGAGAATAGTTATCAATAGTTCACAGTCATGTTGGAAGGGCATGACAAGTGGGGTCCCTCAGGCCTGGTCTACACTAGGGGGTTATGTTGTATTTAGCAGCGTTAACTCGAATTAACCCTGCACCCGTCCACACAACGAAGCTATTTATTTCGACATAGAGGTCTCTTTAAATCGATTTCTGTACTCCTCCCCGATGAGGGGAATAGCGCTAAATTCGACATGGCCATGTCGAATTAGGGTAGGTGTGTATGTAATTCGACGCTAAAAGCTCTGGGAGCTATCCCACAGTGCACCACTCTGTTGACGCTCTGGACAGCAGTCCGAGCTCGGATGCTCTGACCAGCCACACAGGAAAAGCCCCAGGAAAATCTGAATTCCTTTTCCTGTCTGGCCAGTTTGAATCTCATTTCCTGTTTGGACATCGTGGCGAGCTCAGCAGCACTGGCAACGATGCAGAGCTCTCCAGCAGAGGTGACCATGCAATCGCAGAATAGAAAGAGGGCCCCAGCATGGACTGATCGGGAAGTCTTGGATCTGATCGCTGTGTGGGGCGATGAGTCCGTGCTTTCGGAGCTGCGATCGAAAAAATGGAATGCCAAGATCTACGAGAAGATCTCCAAAGCCATGACGGAGAGAGGATACAGCCGGGATGCAACACAGTGCCGCGTGAAAATTAAGGAGCTGAGACAAGGGTACCAGAAGACCAAAGAGTCAAATGGACGCTCTGGATCCCAGCCCCACACATGCCGTTTCTACAAGGCACTGCATTCCGTTCTAGGTGCGGCCGCCACCACTACCACACCACTGTCCGTGGACTCTGACGATGGGGTATTGTCAACGGCCGCTTCCTCGGAGATGTTCGCGGACGGGGAAGATGAGGAAGGAGATGTGGAGGACGAGGCAGTCGACAGCGCTTTCAACGCTGATTTCCCCGACAGCCAGGGGAAATCACCCTCATGGAGATCCCCTACCAACCCTCCCAAGGTGGTAACCCAGACCGTGAATCAGGGGAAACATCAGTAGGTAAGTGTTTTAAACATTTATTTTGAACAGAATAGGAATGGTATCTTAACAATGGGTTTTTCATGATTAGTTTGCCCTAGGCGCTTTAGTTTCTAGTCCTTGCCAGTGCAGCTACTGGAAAATTCTGTCAATATGTCCGGGGATAGAGCAGAAATCCTCCTGGGACATCTCCACGAAGGTCTCCTGGAGGTATTGTGAAAGCCTTTGCATCAGGTTCCTGGGGAGAGCGGCCTTATTGCGTCCTCCATGGTAGGAAACTTTTCCGCGCCAGGCTAGCAGCAAGTACTCCGGGATCATTGCCTCGCAAAGCATGGTGGCATACGGCCCTGGTGCTTGCTGGCATTCACGCAGCATGCGGTCTGTGCCCGAAATCCTCATCAGAGTGATATCACTCATGGTGACCTGCTTTGAATTAGGGGAATGTTAGTATTGGGACTGATTGTCTGTTCCTTTACATAACTGTAACCGGCGGTTTACAGCCAAGCGGTGGAGGCATGACAGGGGCAGCATGCAGGGATCTTTCCCAGGGACAGCCGCGAGGGGGGTGGGACAGGGGCAGAGTTCACGCTGGCCGGATTGCCGGCAGCAGGAACTGGCCAATGCTAGGAGCATTGCTTGGAACGTGAAAGGAGGGCACTGCTATAAATTAAGCTTTAAGCAGCCAAAAGTCTACGGCTTACCATGTCCGCCTGCTAGCCGAATTCCGTTGTCCGGCCCCGCTTGTGTGATCTGTAAAGCAAGACCCCAGGCACTCAATGGGAAGGCCGAAAATTCGACCTTGTACTGAGTGCGCATGTGATAGGTGCTGTGCATGGTCTTGTTCACAGAGAAAGACTATATTCATTGTTCGCAAAATTGTATCTTTCTGAGGAATTCACTCCCTTTTTCCCATCCCACAGCTGCGAGTGTCTCACGAGCTACCCCGGCATCCCCCTCCCAGAGGCTGGCGCAGATCAGGCGACGAAAGAGAAGGATACGGGACGAGATGTTCTCAGAACTTATGGGCTGCTCCCGAGCCGAGGCGGCACAGCAGACCCAGTGGAGGGAGAACATGTTGCGATACCAGCGATCACACAGCGAATGGGAGGACAGGTGGCGGCAGGAAGACCAGCAGGCAACTCAAACGCTGCTTGGACTAATGAGGGAGCAAACGGACACGCTCCGGCGCCTTGTAGACGCCCACTGGTGAGAACACTTTAACCTGTCTGGTCATTCAGTGACAGACCTGCGGGTGGCTATATTACAACAGAAAAACTTCAAAAACAGACTCCAACGAGAAACTGCTGAGCTAGAATTGATATGCAAACTAGACACAATCAACGCCGGTTTGAATAAGGACTGGGAATGGCTGAGCCATTACAGACATTGAATCTGTCTCCCCTTGTAAGTATTCTCACACTTGTTATCTAACTGTCTGTCTGTACTGGGCTAGCTTGATTATCACTTCAAAAGTTTTTTTTCTCTTAATTAATTGGCCTCTCAGAGGTGGTAAGACAACTCCCACCTGTTTATGCTCTCTGTATGTGTGTATATATATCTCCTCAATATATGTTCCATTCTATATGCATCCGAAGAAGTGGGCTGTAGTCCACGAAAGCTTATGCTCTAATAAATTTGTTAGTCTCTAAGGTGCCACAAGTCCTCCTGTTCTTCTTTTTTCAAAGATTTTATAAGTCTTTTCTTTCACTCCAAGCACCTCACCCAAGCCCCTGTCCCAGTTTCATCCCCTAACTGTGTAGTTCTTAATAAAAAATACGTTTCTGTTAATTACTGTTTCCATCATGTTCTTTTAAAGGAGAGTATCAGAGGGGTAGCCGTGTTAGTCTGAATCTGTAAAAAGCAACAGAGGGTCCTGTGGCACCTTTAAGACTAACAGAAGTATTGGGAGCATAAGCTTTTGTGGGTAAGAACCTCACTTCTTCAAATGCAAGTAATGTAAATCTCCAGAGGCAGGTATAAATCAGTATGGAGATAACGAGGTTAGTTCAATCAGGGAGGGTGAGGTGCTCTGCTAGCAGTTGAGGTGTGAACACCAAGGGAGGAGAAACTGCTTCTGTAGTTGGATAGCCATTCACAGTCTTTGTTTCATCCTGATCTGATGGTGTCAAATTTGCAAATGAACTGGAGCTCAGCAGTTTCTCTTTGGAGTCTGGTCCTGAAGATTCCAAGTCTTACCCACGAAAGCTTATGCTCCCAATACTTCTGTTAGTCTTAAAGGTGCCACAGGACCCTCTGTTGCTTTTTACAGATTCAGACTAACACGGCTACCCCTCTGATACTTGACACCATGCAAGGCACTTCATTTAGCCGTATGGAATGGAAATCTATCAACCTCATGAAGAAACTTGCACAAATACAGACAGATATCATCTTCCTTTTCAAATGCAAACGGATGGACATCATACCAAATGGACTGAAGGTGAAAAATCCATTGCTATCTACATACTGCACAGACCACAGTGAGAGATTATGCCATACACTATCAAAGAAACTGAGGAACAAAAAAACTTCAACATTAAGTGGGTAAAGAAACCGTGGCAGGTGCAGCTTCTGTTTAAACAAACTTAATAGTCACAGGTTACCCTGCTCACTGTGGAACCTAGCTTTCAAAGCTTCCCAGATGCACAGCGCGTCCCGCTGGGCTCTTCTAGTCGCCCGGCTGTCTGGCTGGGCATAATCAGCAGCCAGGCGATTTGCCTCAACCTCCCACCCCTCCATAAACGTCTCCCCCTTGCTCTCACAGAGATTGTGGAGCACACAGCAAGCTGCAATAACAATGGGGATATTGGTTTCGCTGAGATCAGAGTGAGTCAGTAAGCTTCTTCATCTCCCGCCTTCAGACGTCTAAAAGCACACTCCACCACCATTCTGCACTTGCTCAGCCGGTAGTTGAAGAGTTCTTTTTCACTGTCCAGGGCACCTGTATAGGGCTTCATGAGCCAGGGCATTAGCGGGTAGGCTGGGTCCCCGAGGATCACTATAGGCATCTCCACATCCCCAACAGTTATTTTGTGGTCTGGGAAGTAAATACCTTCCTGCAGCCGTCTAAACAGACCAGAGTTCCTGAAAACGCGAGCATCATGAACCTTGCCCGGCCATCCGACATTGATGTTGGTAAAACGTCCCCTATGGTCCACCAGTGCTTGCAGCACCATTGAAAAGTAGCCCTTTCGGTTAATGTACTGGCTGGCCTGGTGAGCCGGTCCCAGGATAGGGATGTGAGTTCCACGTATAGCCCCACCACAGTTTGGGAATCCCATCGCGGCGAAGCCATCTATGATCACCTGCACGTTTCCCAGGGTCACTACCTTTGAAAGCAGTAGCTCAACGATTGCGTTGGCTACTTGCATCACAGCAACCCCCACGGTAGATTTACCCACGCCAAAGTGATTCGCGACTGACCGGTAACTGTCTGGCGTTGCAAGCTTCCAGAGGGCTATGGCCACTCGCTTCTGGACAGTCAAGGCTGCTCGCATCCGGGTGTCCTGGCGCTTCAGGGCAGGGGACAGCAACTCACAAAGTTCCAGGAAAGTTCCCTCACGCATCCGAAAGTTTCGCAGCCACTGTGATTCATCCCAGACCTGCAGCACTATGCGGTCCCACCAGTCTGTGCTTGTTTCCCGGGCCCAGAATCGCTGTTCCACACCATCAACATGACCCATTGCCACCATGATGTCCACGGCGCGGGGTCCCGTGCTTTGCGAGAGGTCTGTGCCCCTCTCAGACTTAATGTCCTCACTGCGCTGCCGTAGCCTCCTCGCCCGATTTCTCAGCATCTGCCTTTGAAAAAGGTGGATGATAAGGTGCGAGGTGTTGACAACGGCCATAACTGTAGCGATGATCGCAGCAGGCTCCATGCTCACAGTACTGTGGCGTCCGCGCTATCAATCACCAGAAAAGTGCGCGAACTGATCGCCCGCCGGCGCTTTCAGGGAGGGAGGGCGGGAGTGAGGGTTGAATGATGACAGTTACCCAAAACCACCCTTGACGCATTTTTTGCCCCAGCAGGCATTGGGGGCTCGACCCAGAATTCCAATGGGCAGCGGGGACTACAGGAACTGTGGGATAGCTGCCCACAGTGCACCGCTTCCAATGTCAACGCTTGCCCCGTTAGTGTGGACTCACAAAGTCGAATTACTGTCCTTAGTGTGGATACACACGTTTGACTTTGTAATATCGGTTCCACAAATTCGCTTTAAGTAAAATCGAACTACTCTCGTAGTGTAGACATACCCTCAGGGATCAGTTCTGGGTCTGGTTCTGTTCAATGGCTTCATCAAGGGTTTAGATAATGGCATAGAGAGTACACTTATTAAGATTGTGGCGATACTAAGCAGGAAGGGGTTGCAAATGCTTTGGAGGACAGGATTAAAATTCAAAATGATCTGGACAAACTGGAGAAACAGTCTGAAGTAAATAGGATGAAATTCAATATGGACAAATGTAAATTACCCCACTTAGGAAGAAACCATCAATTGCACACATAAAAATTGGGAAATGACGCCTAGGAAGAAGTACCACAGAAAGGAATCTGGGGTCATAGTGGATCACAAGCTAAATATGAATCAACCGTGTAACACGGTTGCAAAAAAAGGCAACATCATTCTGGGATGATTAGCCCGAGTGTTGTAAGCAAGACACAAGGAGTAATTCTTCCTCTCTACTCTGTGCTGATTAGGCCTGAACTGGAGTATTGTGCCCAGGAAGGATGTGGACACATTGGAGAAAGTCCACGGGAGAGCAATACGAATGATTAAAGATCTAGAAAACATGACCTATAAGGAAAGATCGAAAGAATTGGGTTTGTTTAGTCACAGAAGAGAAGACAGAGAGGGGACATGATAACAGTTTGCAAGTACATAAAAGGTTGTTACAAGGAGGAGGGGAAAAATTGTATTCATCAACTTCTGAGGACAGGACAAGAAGCAATGGGCTTAAATTGCAACAAGGGAGGTTTAGGTTGGACATTAGGGAAAAAAATCTTGTCAGGATGGTTAAGCACTGGAATAAATTGCCTAGAGAGGTTGTGGAATCTCTCTCATTGGAGGTTTTAAGAGCAGGTTAGTCAGGGATGGTCTATATCAGAGGTCTTAAAACATGCGGCCTGTGGGGCTAGTTCCTGCAGCCTGCAAATCTCCCCGTGGCCCACTCCCCACCCCCTCCAGGCCAGGGGTGGGCAAACTATAGCCCCCGTGGCGCCGCAAGCCCCGCGCCGCTCCCTGAAGCGGCCGGCACCACATCCCTGTGGTGGCAGGGAGTGGGGGTGGGGGCAGAGGGCTCTGTGCGTTGCCCTCCCTTCCAGGCACCGCCCCTCCGCAGCGCCCATTGGCCGGGAACGGGGAACAGTGGCCAATGGGAGCTTTGGGGGAGGTATCTGGAGGAGCAGCAAGGCCAGTGCACGGAGCCCTGTGGCCCCTTCCCTAGGGGCCGCAGGCATGTGGTTCCGGCTGCTTCCCGGAGT
Source organism: Chrysemys picta bellii (assembly GCF_011386835.1). NCBI lineage: Eukaryota > Metazoa > Chordata > Testudines > Emydidae > Chrysemys > Chrysemys picta. Next base: position 46,020 of record NW_027052912.1, read on the forward strand.
GGCGCTGAACTGGACAGGCAGGCAGGCAGGGAGCCTGTCCTGGCCCCGGAGCTGCTCTACGTAAGCGGCGCTGGGCCAGAGCCCGCAGCCTAAACTCCTCCTGCACCCCAACTCCCTTCCCTGAGCCCCCTGCCGCACCCTGCACCCCAACTCCCTGCCCTGAGCCCTGGCCACACCCCGCACCCCTCCTGCACCCCCTAGGAGCAGGGAGGGGGTGGAGTTAGGGTGGGGAATTCAAGGAAAGGGGTTGGAATGGGGGCAGGGAAGGGGTGGGAAAGGCAGGGAAGGGGCGGGGCCTAATAGAAGGGGCAGAGTTGGGGCAGGGCTGGGGGCAACAGGGGAGGGGTGTCAGTGATGCGGCCCTCGGGCCAATGCACTAGTTCTCATGTGGCCCTCGTGGTCATTTGAGTTTGAGATCCCTGGTCTAGATAATATCTAGTCCTGCCTTGAGTGCAGGGAACTGGACTAGATGTCCTCTCGAGGTCCCTTCCTGTTCTAGGATTCTATGGTACTAGAGCAATAGTTGGAGATTTCCCGAAAAGCCTCACTGTAGACAAGGTCTATGAGTGGGAGCGAGGATCTCCTGTCAGTGGCTCCAGGCTAAAATCCACAAGCATATACTGATGGCTGTTCAGAGATGGTCACTTGAAAAGAGGCGATGGGTCTCTTGTCACTTACCCTGAGCTACAGCGTAGCCGTCTCCCGTCCTCCCTGCAGAGAGAAGGCAAATTTCAGTGAATGCCGCTCCCGAGATAGGAACCGACTCCGATCTGTGTCCACAGCTCAGAAACAGGGCCCCTGGCCCAGCACAGACCCCTGGCGCCAGTAATGGACTCAAGGTCCCAGGCGCTCACGATCGGCAGGAGAGAAAGACACGAGACAGTTTCCAAAGATCTCAGTCCACTGGCTGCTGGGCTCGCTGGAAAACCAAGCCTCATATAAACTGTAACCCGCACCAAGGTTCTGGGTCTGGCCCTCCGGCAGCTCCCATGGGGGTCATTAGCTCAGTCCCGCAATGGGACAGTCACACAGTACTGACACTGGCTCCTGTATTGCTGTTGGCCTTAGGTAGGTGTGCAGGGCCCGGCAAGTCCAGGAAATGCCCCCAACCCAGCCACTTTACCTGGGCATTGCTTTTTCCAGAAGAATACTCCGATTATAACACCAATCAGGACAGCTGCAGTGATAACTCCAGCCACAATGGGAATCAGACTATTATTTGGTTCTGAAATGGAATGGAGAGAATGAGCAATGGGGAAAAATCCCCCACTAAAACCCCCCTTTCATCCCAGTGCAGGGATCAGTCAGTCAGCTCCCCAGATAAGGGCTGAATCCTGCAACCATCCACCCCTTCCAATGCAGCCACCATGCACCTACCAGGCATTATACCCCACCACAGAAAGTCCTGGACACTAGACCCAGCCTCTACCACTTCAATTCATAATAAATATTTAGCACTTAAAATAGAAGACTTTTATAACATTAATCAATCTTCATAAACCTAATTATTAGAGAGAATTAATGTCAGTATCGTCCCTAAACGGGAAAGGGGGAACACTTGCTGAAGATCACACAGAATCAGTGAAAGAGCCAGGAATAGACCCCAGGAATCCTGACTTCCAGCCCCTCCTCCTCTAACCCACCTGCCCCCACTCCCCTTCCAGGAGTCCTGGCTCCCAGCCCCTAACTCCCCCTTGACCACCCTGACTTTCATGACTAATGGAACACAGTCCCATTGTGTGATTCTGGTGACAAACTGGAAACTGACCTCAAAGCTCTGGATTTCCCTGCCATGAATATAGTTAGACACTATGCGTGTTTTTTGAGGGGGCAGGAAGTGAAGAGGGGACGATAGAGATATTTTAATACTGTTCTTGGTTTATATGAACCTGTTAAACCCCAAGTTCTGTATACACTTTAAGTTTCATTAATCAGCTTCTCCTGTTGTCTGAAAGATCCACATAATAATACAGCAAAAAGAAAAATATTTCTAAGAGAATAAGGAAATGTGGTTTATGACACAAAAATTGGCAGGGGACGTAGTAGCAGGATTATGATGTGAAACCATCTGTTGACTAGATTTCCAGTGCAGGCTGCCCTTTTAGAAATTGTTTGCACTTCCAAATGCTGCATTTTTCCACATCCCAATTAACCAAGCAAAAAGATGGGTAATAAATTCTCTCTCGACTTCCTTGTGCTAGGGGCATAGGAGACTCTCCCCCGATGCAGGGCTCTAATCTGCCTCCTCGCTCCATTCCAAGGCCAGACCCTCTCTTCCAGCATCACTGCACACAGAAACAAGCTGCTCCCAACATTAAACCTCTACCTCTGGCCACACGGGCCCATAGAGTCGTGTTTCTGAGAACCTGCTGAATCCTAGGACTAGAAGGGACCTCGAGAGCTTATCTAGTCCCGTCCCCTGCACTCATGGCAGGACCACGAGTGCATGAAGTTGAGAACGGGCTGGAAGCTGAAGCAAGACCAACTCTGTCTGGAAATAAGGGGCAGATTTGAGCTTCTCCTGGGATGTGATAAATTCTCCATCCCTTGGAGACTACATCTGGAATGGAAATCTCTTTCTGAAGGATCAGCGCTAGTTTGCCCACAGATGACCAGACTGTGATTCCCCCCTGCACTGGACTAGGCAGGAGCTCAGATCAGATGATTAGAATGGTCCCTTCAGGCCTTAATGTCTCGTTGTTAATCTTCTCCCTTCAGAGACACTGTATTGCTGAGATGTATCCAACAGCCCCAGAGGCAGCAAACTGGAGAGCAAGACATGAGCCCCAGGCACTGTGGGTCCCAGCTCTAGCACAAGAACTTGACTGCAGGGGGACAGAGCCAAAGAGGACAGGGCCTCACAGACCCTGAGGAAAGTCCAGCTTCAGCCTATAAATCCGAATGAGAATTTTTCAGGGGTTGAGTTTAATGGATTCCCCCTCTCCCACTAGGAAAACAGACAAACACACAAACTCCTTACCCCAGGAGACAGAGAGTGGCTCTAACAGGCTTTCATGCTCCACGTGACATGAATAATGGGCTTTGATCTTGGGATCAATCTCCATTGTCGCCCAGGTCTGGTAGGTCCCATCCCCATTGGGTAGGATGCCTTCAGAGTAGGTCTCCTGCTGTCTGCTCTCCCCATTTTTCAGCCAGGTCACGGTGATGTCCCGGGGGTAGAATCCACTGACCTTACAGGAGAGGGTGGTGAGGCCGTCATGAGATGACCTGTCGCTCACTCTAGCTGTTGGACACACTGGGAAAAAGAAGAAACTCAAGTTAGGTGTTTTCAAGCTCTAATCCAGGCAGCATTTTCTAGAGCTTTGCAGCATGAAATTCTGAGACCCGAGCAGTGGGAGAGGATGAGAGTCCATGAGACAGAATCCCTCTGATGAGAGAGAACCACCATGTTAGAGGATTTGTGTGCCAAATTCACAGCATCAGCAACGGTGAATCCTGAATCCAGGTCCCTGACCTGGCCTCTGCTCCAAACCACAGAGACACAAATACCTTGACAGGTTTCACTAAACTCCAGATACAGGTGTCAATCACATGCTAGGTTTGTACCCATCTCCTCTCAGTCCCTGGATTTGAAAGAGAGAAGAATCTTGCCCTGGCCAGGGAGCAAAAACTGGACTGGATAAACTGACCAATTAGAGACGGAAAGGGCCCATTAAACAAAAAGTGACACACAGTGCAAAATTGCCCCTCAAACGAGCTAATATGAATTGGCTAATTTCTTGTAGGTTGTTACCAAATCTATTTACCCCAATATTATGGATTTCAAAAGGAATTATGCTAATGTTGAAAAATCAGTTTCCCAGCCCCCTGGCACTGAAATACACATTACAATGCTGTGTATGGATTTTTCTTGTTGGCATTTGTAAAGATGGCAAAGGACAAGATAATGTTCTGCTGAGGTTTGTGAGAGAAATAAGCAATTAGTATAATTGTTGCAAAAAACTGGGTAGAAATTTCAAGTAACCTTGAACAGCAAGTGCAAACTGTTTGGGAAGGGAAAGATCAGGGTGTGTAATGATGCTAACTAATCTGGGAAATGTGTGTATATGGTAACAGACAAGGTACATAAACGGGTAATAGTGAGTTAACATTTTGAAGCAGGCTGTCCTCCTGAGTTGGAGTGTTAAAGCATTTAACCTCTTCCCTTCTATGTTTGTGATTAATCTTTAACTAAAAAGCTGGTAATAAATTTGAGTGTGATTATCTGGTGTCTTATTGATAAAAGAATCGAAAAGTAAGTATGAAAGTGTTGCAGCAAAGGTAGGTTTTGACGGGGAAAACTTTAAGGACAAGGGGAGCCTTCTTCCAGGTTAGTATGGGGAGGGCAATTCCACATGTAGGGAATGGCATGGAAGGAAGCACATAAATGACTGTAGGAGAAGTTTGGCAACAAGGACAAAGCTACCATCATTGATGGAACACGGGCTGGGGGCAACACAAGAAATATGATGGTACAGACAGTGAATGGGGAAGAATTACATGGTGAATGAAGCTGGTGTCCATAGAAGTGGCACTTCCATAATTAAGCAGAGTGCTCTAACATGCACAAGTACAGATTGCCTTGATAACGGCTGTGTCACATCAGAGGAAGAGGTAGAATTTGTGATGTGAAGTTGCGCTCATTTGGTCAAGTGGCTCTGGAGATGCAGCTTCTCTACAGTGAACTGCTTTTAACATTTTCAATTTCTTATCTTTTTTTCCAGCAGAACTGATGGGGAAGGGGTTGTTTCCCCACCTATCCCTGGTGCAAGGTTCGCTGAATATCCCCCTACCCACCTGCTCCAGTTTGGAACTGGGGCTGGGGAATGGAGATGTAGCCAGTAGTGTCCCCCTAGGTGGGGCTTGTCCCTCACCTTACCTTTCCTCTGTAGAGTCTCCTTCCCGTACTCTAGAGCACTCCTTAGCCAGGAAATACAATTCCCCTCCACGTAGCGTTTCCACTGCTGGTTGTCATTTACTTCAGCCTCCCATCTCCTCTTGGTGATCTGAGCCCCAATATCTGCTGCTACCCAAGTCATGGTCTCCTTATCGAAGGTAAGAAAGTCTTGTCCGTCATATGAATCCTGGTAAAACCCCTGAATGCTGTTGTCTTCCCGGAGATCACAGCCGTATATCGTCTGGATGATGTGAAACCCTGAAACACAGCTGAGGGTCAGAAGCAGTCTCTCTCTGAAAATCTCACCAAGAGCCCACTGCAGGTAGCCCAGTGGTGGTTCTTCTTGCTACTGGGCCCTCCCTCCCCTGAGAAATGGGGTTCCCACTTATGCTGTTGGGTCCTACACCCTCCCAGCTCCTTTCAGGAGGGAACCCAAACCCACAGGGGGCACCCTCTCCATCTGTTGGGTCTTGTACACTAAAGAGCCCCCACTGCAGAGAGCTCACAACCTTCAAGGAGTACCTCACTGCTGCTTGTTCTTGTATGTTCCCTGCAGGAGGAGCAGGGTGGCACAATCCCAAAGGGAGTACTCCGGATATTGCAGGGATCTATCCCCTCCAGCTCTCTTCTGCTCTCTGAGGATCCCCCCAGTTCTCGTAGTCAGGGTCATTCTGGAGAAGAGAGGGAGTTCAGGGTGTCTGTACCCCACTCTCTTCTGCTCTGGTTGTATTAACTTTGCAGGGTCCTCAGGATCACTTGGTCCCCCACCTCCGTCATTGACAGTACCCTCATTCCCCTGTGAGGAGGGGGTACAGGTCTGTCCCCCACACTAACCTCTGCTCTGGTTTAATGACCTCACAGAATGCCCAGGGTCACTCTGTTTCCCTGCCCCATCTTCTCCGTGCCCCCAACTCAGTCTAGGAATGGCAAAGAACCAACTTCATATGCTTGGCCTCTTTTTCACATGGCCACTGTCTCAAGGTGATTCCCTGTGAGGATCAGGCCACTGACGGCCCTTAGTTCAGCTAGCCACCATTTTCCTACAGATAGGCTAATCTTCACAACGGCCCCCATCTCGCACACAACCAAGAGCAGACTCAGTTAATGGAGCCACCCCTGGGCTGATAGGAGGCAGGGAGGGAGACTGGGGGGGAGGGAAGGGGGATGGGGACAGGAAGGAGAATTTAGGGGAGCGGGAGAGAGGCTGTGGTGAACAGAGAACACTGCGGGGATCACGAGGAAGACTGAAACGTGGGGAAAGGATCAGACCCCTAGCTTGGCAAACTGGGTAGAATGTTGGGGCACAAAAATAACTCACACAGGGTCCCAAATATTTTCACCCCTCCCTCACCCTGCATTAGATACATCGAGGTAAATGCCAAGATTTTCAGCAATGACTAGTGATTTTGGGTGCCTAACTGAGACCCTTTAAAGGGGCCTGATCAGAAAGTGGGAGCACCCGGCCTCTGAACATCAGACACCCAAAAATCACTAATCACTTGTGGAAAACATTAAAAGTAACAACAGCTACAGAAAGGTTAGTAACCATTTTTTCTTCTTCAACTGTTTGCACATGTCCCTTCCACGTTCGGGGACTCCCAAGCAATACCATAAGAGGTGGGCTCGGAGTTCATGGACACATGGATTACAATACTGCCCAACCAAAACCAGTGGCATCTCTCACTGAGTGGGTAATGGCGTAGTTGGAAGAAAAAGTATGTATTGACGCCCAGGTCGCTGCTCTGCAAATGTCCTGGATCAGGCCTGGGCCATGAACGCCACTGAGCAAGCTTGTGCTCTCATAGAATGGGCCGCAAGGAAGGCAGGTGGTGGGACACCTGCCTGCTCGTAGCACATGTGAAATGCACAATGTAATCCACAATGAAATTCTCTGAGCCAAAAGGGGTAGGGTTTTCATCCTATCAGAGCGGTGTGGATTTATGGATCAGCTTAGGACACCTGCCTAACATCCAGAGGGTGGAGATGTCATTCCTCCCTATTCTTGTGCGGCTTGAGGAAGGGAATGGGCAGGAAAATACCCTGATTACTATGAAACTCCAAGATTACCTTTGGGAGGAACACGGGGTGGGGGCAACGTTGTACCTTGTCGCAGTAGCGTAGCCGAGTTGGGGGGGAGCAGGGGGAGCGGCCGCTCCCCCACTGAGCAGAAGCTGTGCCTTTTTTGTGCTCCGATGCCTTTTGCTCCTGCACTACTGACTGAGTGGAGCATTTTTTTTTGCTCCCAGCGCCTTTTTTTCTCCCGACACTTTTTGCTCCCGGTGCCTTTTTTTAGCTCCGCTCCCCGTGCTCTTAACCTGGCTACGCCACTGCCTTGTCGTTAAAGAACACTGTATATGGAGGTTTTGACATAAGAGCTCTAATCTCCGAGACCCTCCTGACTGAGGTAATTGCTACCAGAAAAGCGACCTTCTAGGAAAGGTCCAACAGAGGGCACAATGCTAGAGGTTCAAAGGGAGGCCCCGTGAGCTCTGACAGGACCAGGTTTAAGTCTCCCAGGGGGATGTTGTCAAGGCTGATTCCCCACTCTGGCATTTCGAGTGCAGAAGGTGGGAGCCTGCAAGGACTCGAAAAATTAATACTGGCCACTCCAGCCTGGTAATGCTGCCACCACCCAAGTGAAAATCTGCCTTTTGCCAATCCAGAAGAACTCTCTTGGGAAGTTTTTCTGGGGCCCCTCGGCTTTTCCACCCCTTCTTCGGGAAAGCCAAGAAAGGAAACAAAAGAAAAGGAGAACCCAGCGGTTGTATTAGCTGATTAATATATGCACTACCTCTTTACCTCATAAGACACAGAAATCCAGTCATGTTCTTACAAAAAGGAAATTTTATTTAAAAAAAAGAAAGAAAACACCCTTGGAAAACTTAGGTTATTGCTAGATCTTAAAAGAGCAACTGCAAGGATTAATCACCAAGAGTAGCTTTCTTGGGATCCAGTTTAAAGGTTACAACATTTTACCTTCTTTGTTTTAATAAAATCCTTCTTTTAAGAACCTGACTGTTTTCTATGGTTTTAAAACCCCGGGAGTGGATTGTTAGATCACTGTGTAACCAATTGGTTAGGAGATTATTCTCAAGCTTCCCAGGAAAGGGGGTGTACAGGCTTGAGAGGGTATTTTGGGGGGAAGGGGAACTTCAAGTGGTTCCTTTCCCGGATTCCTGTTTAAAACACTTGATGGTGGCAGTGAGAGAAGCATTTCTCAGGGTGCAGGGAATTTTGTACCTTGGGGGTTTTAACCTAAGCTGGTAGAAAAAGCTTAGGAGCTCTTCATGCGGGTCCCCACATCTTTACCCTAGAGTTTAGAGTGGGGAGGGAACCCTGACAACTTCCATATCGGTGGTTCCAAATGAGTAGTTTCTAGGTATGATCCTGATGATTTTTCATACCTGGCCCAGAGCTTTTTACGGCATAAGTACTGCCCTGTCCCTCTGCAGCCAAGAGAACAAAAGACCCACACACCCAGCACTTTTCCCCACTTTGAGAGGGTACAGCTTCCTTACTGGTTCCCCTGGTCAGGTGCCAACTCATTTTAAGCTTACCTCTTAACTCTTTACAGGTAAGGCAGTTAGGGTACAGCTGCTAAGGAGGATTCTATAGCTACTGAATGGTTGGGGTGCTACCCCCACTCATTTATCACAGATGGGTTCCCAGATTTGTAGGTACAGCCTTTCAAAGCCCTCGAGGAAGGGAATGGACATTTCATGTGAAAAACCTGACTGACCACCCAGCAGGGGTAGAATGCGGAGATCGCTCCTAGGTGTACCTTAACGGATAAAATCGCTAGACCTGGCTGTTCCCAGACGGTTCTGGAGTATCTGCTTCATCTGAAAGATGACTCAGTGGGTGAGGAGGCAGGGGTGCCAGAACAGGGGGACCAAGGGGCCATGGCCCTGCCACTTTAGCTGCAGGTGAGAGCGGGGGGAGGGGAAGGGGAGGAGTGGGCAGAGCCTGAGAAGAAGTGAAGCGGGGGGGAGGGGAAGAGGTGGAGTCACAGTTTCAGCACCGGTGGCCCCCACACTCATAGGGAGATTCTGGCACCCCGGTGAGAGGCCTTGCAGGGTAGACCAAATGGAGAAACGCTTCCACTTGGCAAGGTAAGTAACTCTGGTAATTGGATTCCTACTGCCTAGCAAGACCTAGCAGACCTGCTCCGAACAGGCCAGTTCTGCAGGTTTAAACATGGACCTGTCAAGCAGATGGAGCATTTGGCCGCGAACTTGCGAGATCAGGTCCAGAAGGGGAGGGAGCGGCATTGGAGTTGCTACTGACGTGTCTAGAAATAAGCCAAACTAGTGCTGATGTGGCCAGGCTGAGGCTATGAGAATAACCTTCGCTCTTGATCTTCAGCAAGATCTTGTGCACAAAAGGAATTGGGGGGAGATGGGGAAGGGGAAAGGCGCAGAACAGGTGATTTCTCCAAGGGAGTAAGACGACATCTGTGAGTGAGCCCGGGTTGCAGTCACACAGACAGCAGAACGGCTGACATTTCCTGTTCTGTCTGGTCATGAACAGGTCTACGAGGGGAGTACCCACCACTGGAAAATGGTCCTTGCTATGTTGGGGCATAGGGACCATTCATGGTGAGAAGATCTGAGTTGCCAGCTTGTTCTGGGCTCCCAAAAGGGGAGAAGCTTTGAGGTGTATTGAGTGCTTTATGAAGAACTCCCACAAACAAATGGCCTCCTGACACAGTGGGGAGAAGAGCGGGCCGCTCTCTGCCTGTTGATGTAAAACATGGCTGCCATATTGTCTGTAAGAACTTGCACCACCTTGCTTGCGATGGTGGGTAACAACACCTGACATGCTAGGCCAACCACTCTGAGCTCTCTGACGTTTATCCATAGCAAGAGTTGCTGCCGGGACCACTGACCTTGTGTCGTGAGGTGCTGAAGATGGGCAGGCACTGTGAGCACCGAGTCCAAATGATGGCTGTTTGGCCGGTACACTGAGGCCAGCCAAGCCTGTAGGGGTCTGAGGTGCAACCTCGCATACCACACCTCGTATAGGCACGCGACCATGCGACCCAACAGCCTGAGTGGGCCTTGACCTGTGATGACACTAATTGGAAGTGGGCTCCTGGGAGGAAGGCCCTGGCCTGGGTAGAATTGAGCAACGCTCCGATAAACACTATCCTCTGAGCCGGGAGGAGTGTTGGCTTCTGCTCGTTTATCAGCAGGCCCAGTGTTCGAAAGGTTGTTTGGACGAGGTGGATGCTGGCTTTCATCTGGGATTGGACTGGTCATTGACCAGCCAGTCACTGAGGTACAGATACACATGCACCCCTCACCTTCTCAGGAAGGCTGCCACTATTACCAGCATTTCATAAAGACCCATTAGGCTGCTGACAGGCTGAACGGGAGGATGGTAAACTGGCAATGAGTCTGGTTCACAACGATCCCGAGAAACCTTCTGTGGCCTCAGAAAATAGAGGTGTGGAAATAGGCATCTTTCAAATCGAGGGTGGCGTCCCAGTCCCCTACATCCAGGGAAGGAATGATGGAGACAATGCACAACTTCAGTCTTTGAGATGTTGCAGGTCTAGAATGGGTCAGAGACTCACTTTGGCACTCAGGATTAAGGATCGTAACGTTGCACTCCACATACTTCATGGAAATATGATTATGAATGTGAATATGATGTAACTGGAATATGCTTTATGCAAAACGTCTCTTGTATGATGTCATTAGAAAGCTTGTAATCTACTGAGTATGTTCATCCTATTTGTTTTCATGTATTATTTCTATGTCTGGAATTGGGGAAATATGAAACTTGTATCACTGTTGTAGTCACACCAGATGAGGGCCGTCAATGGGGCATTGGGAACTTGATGGCTCCCATTGATTAGGGCAATTGATGGTAAATGATTTATTTACCTGAAAGCCTTCCTGTGTACATAGGGGCCAACCAAGGAGGAATGGAGACTTGACCATGTCACCTGGTAGTGAAATCCATCTTAAATCTGGTACTTTTCCATTTAGCAAGAGGGGCAGGGACCCAGAAAGAGAAAAGATTCCCACCTTGTGCCAAAGTTATAAAAGGGGGTGCCAGTCATGAGAAAACCCCTGCTTATCAAATAAGATGTCTGCTGGATCTAACAAAGACTGTACCAGGGGAAAGGATGGGCCCAGACTAGGAAAGAGTCCAGTCTGTGAAGTAAACTTATTGGAACATCTTTGAGGATGAGATATTTCCTGTAATCAGTTTCTTAATGTATCAGGCTTAGATTTGAGTGTTTTGTTTCAATTTGCTCTGTTACTTACTTTGTTCTGTCTATTACTTGAAACCACTTAAATCCTATTTTCTATACTTAATAAAATCACTTTTGTTTATTAATAAACCCAGAGTAAGTGATTAATACCTGGGGGAGCAAACAGTTGTGCATCTCTCTCTATCAGTGTTATAGAGGGTGGACAATTTAGGAATTTATCCTGTATAAGCTTTATACAGAGTAAAAGGGATTTATTTGGGGTTTGGGCTCCCAAAAGGTTGAACACTGAGTGCTGGGAAAGTCCCTGTTAACTGAGAAGCCCCTGGGCTGAGTGAATCTGTTTCTGTAGCCCAACCTCTGTGTCTGTGCTGGAGGTGACTGGTGTGTCTAACTCAGCAAGACGGGAGTGGAGGGAAACCTGTTCGGGTAGGAGGGTTGTTCTCAGTGGTATCCCAGGACATGGAGTGACAGTCTCAAGGGGAGTCTCTGTGACCAAACCCGTCACAACTTCAGCCTGGCCTCCCTGTCCTTTTTCACATGTGGACTGAACTGGTGGAAGAGCTGACAGCGATCCGCCATAGGAGTCTCATCCAAGCACTTTAGACAGCTGGAGTGCAGGTCGCTCAAAGGCATGGGCTTGCCACAGGAGGCACCGGGTTTGAAGCCCGGAGACCGAGACATGCCCAGTTTCAGGAGCAGAAGAAACTCTGCTAGAAGAGTCCAACTAACTATTTAGATCAGTGGTGTCCAATACGTTCGCCACTAGCCACAGGTGGCTAATAGGCTATTGAATTGTGGCTAATGCATATGGCTTTTTTGTAATGTGGCTAATAAGAAAAATTCAAAACCACAAGTGTGGCTAGCATCGAATTTCTATTGGACACTGCTGATTTATACCAATCAACTAAAGTTAAAAAGTGAGAAAACAACTGAGGTGAAAAGGGATGGAGTAACGAGAGAACCACTGAGAATCTGGAGAGATGCAGGGCGGCAGGTCACAGACACGCAGAGATCCCAAGCCAGGTGCCCGAGAGGAGTGCCCCTCTTCTCCTCGGTGCTGCACTCCACAAGGATAAGCAGGGTGGGGCATGTGACGAACTGGGACTGTTCTTAATGTGGTCTGTGAATGCTGACAGGGGAGTGTGGCTAGGATAGTTAGTCTGCAATGGGGGGATGGGAGACTGACCAACAGAGAATACCTGAGCATGTAACATGAGAACCCAGGAAGGGGTTAGAGGCCAGGTGAGACCTTTGCCCGGGAAACTGAACAAAGGCTGTGGGAGGGGTCGCTGAAGGAGAGTCTCGGAAGCTGGCTGGTGAGGTGGCTGGGAAGCAGAGAGGGCTCTGACCTCCCAAGGGGGCTGGGGTGCCCGAGAACCCCAAGATGGACCTAATTGAGGGGTATCCTGTGGTCTGTGCCTGCAAGACCTGTCTTGGACTGTGTCCCTGTCATCTAAATAAACCTTCTGCTTTACTGGCTGACTAAGAGTCATGGTAAATCGCAGGAAGCCGGGGGTGCAGGGCCCTGAGTTCCCCCACACTCCGTGACAGGGCACCGATGAGGTCTCAGAGGGACCAGACCCCGAATTCCCCCCATGTGCGTGTTGGGGGCAGACACAGCTAGAGAGAACACTTGGTGGTCAAGATGCAGGACTCAGGACAGTCTCTGGCGATCTGGCAGCCCCAGGACGGAGGGAGGAAGAGGGGTAAATGGGGGGAGGAGGGCAGGAGGGACAGTGGTTTGGGGAGGGGGCAGTGGGAACAGAACAGCAGCTCCCCAGCGCAGGCGAGCGGAGGCCCTCTCTCAGCACTGGGGAGGCTGGTGTCCGTGTGAACAGGTCAGGCTGGACAGGCTCAGCAGCAGGGGACCAATGGGTGAGACTAGTCAGGAGAGGGTTAAACTAGCTACAGAGGGGGCGGGCTGGGGGGCAGACACTTGGCAACCCTCCACGCTGTCGCTTAGTCCTGGGGCAGGGCCACCAGAAACCCAGGTGTCCAGGGCAGGACAGGAATTAGTTCTCATTGCTGCTGTCAGTGCTGGGAGCCAGGAGGGACTGGAGGTGCTACAACAAGGGGCTGGGGACACTCCTGGGTGAGCACCAATGCGACAGGCCAGTACCACTGACACGGGGGAAACAGGGATTGTCACTCGCGAGTCCCCTGTCAGGAAGGGAGGAGCAATTACGTCAGAGAGACCCTCACCGGCCAGGGACAGTTCAGCAGCGCCAGGCACTGAACGCTTATGGATCATTCCCGTGCTAAGTGAGACAGCACAATCGGGGGCCTGGCCAGGTGACTACAGCCCCCCACATCAGGGACTGAGTAGGAAGAACGGCTCTGCACACGTCTATCGATAGTGTGCAGGGGAACCTGCCTGACCCCGGGGGCTCCGTGCTGGGTTTGTGCTGCCAGGAGTAAGGCAGCCCGGGAGTCTCTGCATGTTGCAAAAAGAACAGGAGTACTTGTGGCACCTTAGAGACCAACAAATTTAGCTGTAGTCCACGAAAGCTTATGCTCTAATAAATTTGTTAGTCTCTAAGGTGCCACAAGTACTCCTGTTCTTTTTGCGGATACAGACTAACACGGCTGCTACTCTGAAATCTGCACGTTGCAGGGGCTGATTCTCTCACTAACTCTCCAGCCCAAGTTGATGACACTCTGCAGAGTCTGACCTGAGATAAACTCACTCTGGAAATAAGACAAAGTGAACAATGAAGGAGGCTCACTGGTGAGCAGCTTCTCCCCAGGGCTGGGGTGAATGCAGCACTGCCTGCTCTTGTGACTTTACTGTGCGTTTCATGATAGTGGCTGGTTTTAATAAACCCCCAGTTCCTGGACTCATGGGATTAGGGGAAAGTCTCAGCTCTCTTTTCTTACAGCAGTAACTTCTCGTCCTTCTAGCAGCAGGGAAAACCCCAGAAATGTGTCCCCTAAGGGCTCAAACCAGAACGCAAATAAAAATAAGCTCCAGTATTATTCCCAAAATACTTACAACGCTTAAGCGAAACTCAGGATTTTGGGGGTCTGACTCGTAATGTCTGAACACTTGGGGCTGTCGATATTGGGGCTCCCCATCACTCGATATCTGGGAATTGAGACAAGACGTCTCAGAACCCTGTTCTAGCTCTAGGGTCTGACAGAGTCACTGTTGTAGCCAGGAGGAACAAACCCCCCTGTCCAGAAATCGCTGGGTGCGATTCTCTGGCCTGTGTCACCAGGAGGTCGGACTAGCCGGGTCTGCTGGGAACTTCTGGCTTTTGCACCTCTGCCACTCTGTCTGGGAAATGGCGGGGGTGGGAGGGGGCCCCCCCCGAAGGGCAGCAGAGGCAGCTGCAAGTGGGACTGGTAGCAGAAGTCTGGGCTGTTTGGGGAGGGGACAATCTGAGAGTCCCACTTTGGAGGGTGTCAAAAAATCTCTTTCGCATGGACCCTCCATCCTGCAGCCCCTCCCCCCATCCCATATCCCTTTGTCCCCCACATTCACACTGACTCCAGCGAGAAAATGCGCCTTCGGACTCTGTCCCCTCCCCCCATCCCCAACACACATCCCGGTGTCCCTTCACCCTGTTTACATCAACCACACTCCCAACCCCCACCCCATTTCCCTAGGTCGTGTTGTGTCCTTCACTCACCCTCGGTCCGGTTGTAGAGCTGACTCAGGGTGTTCAGACTCGCGTTGTACCATTTCTGGAAGCGCTGTCCCCACCAGGTCACCTCGTCCCAGAACTCCGAACCCTCGTTCTGCGCCATCCACAGTGTGTAGGGCTCCGCCCTCTTCGTCCCACTGGTGTAGACATAGGTGAGCTGATCGTCCACATACACAACACGGCTGTACCAGGGCAGCCCCGGGGCAGGCTCCGACACCACAGTGTCCAAAATGCGCCTGGAGTGCAGGCCTGAGGGGGGAGATTGGGGGAGGGGAGAGTCAGACCGAACCAGACCCTGCCAGGAGCCCCTGGCAATATGCGAGAGGCAGCGCCATCCCTTAGGAGGGAGATCTGGGGAAGGGCTCACAGAACGGCCTGACCGGGGAGAAAGAGACGGTGGGGTAGAAGGAGAAAGGGAGGCAGGGCTGGAGGGGGAGTGAGGAGAGGAAGGGGTAGGGAGGTACGGGGGGCTGGAGCATGTGAGGAGTACGGGAGCATATGGGGACAGTGTACTGGGGGTACAGGGGAGTGAGAGGCAGGAGAGGGGGCCCAGGAGGAGGGGCAGGGCTGGAGTGCGGTGTGGGGAAAAGGAAAGGGGTGTTATGGGAGAGGGTGGGGCAGGAGGACTGGGGGAGGGGAGATGCAGGAGCTGAAGCTGGGGAAGGCAAGGTGGGCAGGGGAATGTGTCCAAGCTACAGGTGGGAGCCAGGACACCGGCTGTGCACAGAATTTACTGTAATTTATTCAGAACATAAGAACGGCCAGACTGGGTCAGACCAAAGGCGCATCTAGCCCAGTCTCCTGTCTTCTGACAGTGGCCAATGCCCAGTGCCCCAGAGGGAATGAACAGAACAGGGAATCATCAAGTGATCCATCCTCTGTCGCCCATTCCCAGCTTCTGGCAAACAGAGGCTAGGGACAGCATCCCTGCCCATCCTGACCAATAGCCATTGGTGGACCTATCCTCCATAAACTTAGCTAGATCTTTTTTGAATCGTGTTATGGTCTTGACCTCCACAACGTCCTCTGGAAAGGAATTCCACTGGTTGACTGTGTGTTGTGTGAAGAAACACTTCCTTTTGTTTGTTTTAGACCTGCTGCCTATTAATTTATTTGGGTGACCCCTAGTTCTTGTGTTATGTGAAGGGGTAAATAACACTTCGGTATTCACTTTCTCCATACCAGTCTTGATTAAAACTATGATTTTATCATGGATATTTGTAGTATAAGACCTGGACAGGTCCTGGGCAATGAAGAAAAGCTCACGGAAGCCCGTGACCCATCCGTGACTTTTACTAAAAATATCCATGGCAAAATGGAGAGCTCAGCTGCGTGACCCACAAACCACACACAGGGGCTAGGCAACTGCAGACCACTCAGAGCTCTGGGTCCCCCTGCCACCCACAGCAACTGGGAGCGGTTGGTTCCCCCACAACCCACAGAGGCCGCCCCACCGCTCCTGGCTGCTACAGGTGGCAGGGGGACCGCACAGCTTCCGGCCGCCGTGTTCTGAAGTCATGGAGTTTGCTGGAAGTCACAGATCCCATGACTTCCGCAACCTCTGTGGAAAAATAGACTTTCATTATATCACCCCCCGTCATCTCTTTTCCAAGCTGAGAAGTTCCAGTCTTATTAATCTCTCCTCATGTAGCAGCCATTCCATACCCCTAACCATTTTTGTTCCCCTTTTCTGTACTTTTTCCAATTCCAATATTTCTTTTTTCTGATGGAATGATTACATCTGCATGCAGTATTCAAGATGTGGGCATACCATGGATTTATATAGAGGCAATATGATATTTTCTGTCTTACTATCAATCACTTGCCTAATGATTCTCAACATTCTGTTAGCTTGTTTGATTGCCACTGCGCATTGAAAAAACGAGGAGTCCTGTGGTACCTTAAGACTAAGCTTTCGTGTATGCATCTGACAAAGTGGGTTCCAGCCCACGAAAACTTATGCCCAAATAAATTTGTTAGTCTTTAAGGTGCCATGGGACTCCCCTTTGTTTTTGCAGAAACAAACTAACATGGCTACCCCTCTGAAACTCCACATTGAGTGCATGTTTTCAGAGAACTATCCACAATGACTCCAAGATCTCTCGAGTGGTAACAGCTAATTTAGATCCCACCACTTTATATGTATAAACTGGGATTATGTTTTCAAATGTGCATTACTTTGCATTTATCCACACGGAATTTCACCTACCATTTTATTGCCCAGTCACCCAGTTTTGTAAGATCATAGAATCATAGAAGATTAGGGTTTGAGGAGACCTGGGAGGTCATCTAGTCCAATGCCCTGCTGAAAGAAGAACCAACACCAACTAAATCATCCCAGCCAGGGATTTGTCAAGAACGGCCTTAAAAACCTTCTAAGGACGGAGATTCCACCAGCTCCCCAGGTAACCCATTCCAGTGCTTTACCACCCTACTAGTGAAAAAGTTTTTCCTAATATCCAAACAAGACCTCCCCCACTGCAACTTGAGACCATTGCTCCTTGTTTGGTCATCTGCTACCACTGAGAACAGTCTAGATCCATCCTCTTTGGAACCCCCTTTCAGGTAGTTGAAAGCAGCTATCAAATCCCCCCCATTCTTCTCTTCTGCAGACTAAATAAGCCCAGTTCCCTTAGCCTCTCCTCATAAGTCATGTACTCCAGCCCCCTTATCATTTTTGTTGGCCTCCGTTGGACTCTCTCCAATTTTTCCACATTCTTCTTATAATGTGGGGCCCCAAAATGGACACAGTACTCCAGATGAGGCCTCACCAATGCCGAATAGAGGGGACTGATCATGTCCCACGATCTGCTGGCAATGCTCCTACTTATACAACCCAAAAGGATGTTGCCAAAAAAGCTAACAAGGGCACACTGTTGATTCATATCCAGTTTCTCATCCACTGTAACACCTAGGTCCTTTTCCCAGAACTGCTGCGTAGGAAATCGGTCCCTAGTCTGTAGCAGTGCATGGGATTCTTCCGTCCTAAGTGCAGGACTCTGCACTTGTCTTTGCTGAACCTCATTAGATTTCCTTTGGCCCAATCCTCTAATTTGTCAAGGTCCCTCTGTATCCTATTCCTACCTCCAGCGTATCTACCACTCCTCCCAGTTTAGTGTCATCTGCAAACTTGCTGAGGGTGCAATCCATGCCATCCTCCAGATCATTAATGAAGATGTTGAACAAAACCGGCTCCAGGACCGACCCTTGGGGCACTCCGCTTGATACTGGCCGCTAACTAGACATGGAGCCATTGATCACTGTTGAGCCCGATGATCTAGCCAGCTTTCTATTCACCTTACAGTCCATTCATCCAGCCCATACTTCTTTCACTTGCTGGCAAGAATACTGTGGGAGACTGTATGAAAAGCTTTCCTAAAGTCAAAGAATAACATGTCCACTGCTTTCCCCTCATCCACAGAGCCAGTTAACTCATCATAGAAGGCAATTAGGTTAGTCAGGCATGACTTGCCCTTGGCGAATCCATGCTACTGTTCCTGATCACTTTCCTCTCCTCCAAGTGCTTCAGAATTGACTCCTTGAGGGACCTGCTCCATGATTTTTCCAGGGACTGAGGTGTGGCTGATTGGCCTGTAGTTCCCCGGATCTTCCTTCTTCCCTTTTTAAAAGATGGGCACTACATTAGCTTTTTTCCAATCATCCGGGACCTCCCCTGATTGCCATGATTTTTCAAAGATCATGGCCAATGGCTCTGCAATCACATCAGCCAACTCATTTAACATCCTCGGATGCGGTGCATCCGGCCCCATGGACTTGTGCTCGTCCAGCTTTTATAAATAGTCCTGAACCACTTCTTTCTCCACAGAGGGCTGATCACCTCCTCCCCATACCGTGCTACCTGGTGCAGTAGTCTGGGAGCTGACCTTGTTCGTGAAAACAGAGGCAAAAAAAGTATTGAGTACATTAGCTTTTTCCACATCCTCTGTCACTAGGTTGCCTCCCCATTCAGTAAGGGGCCCACACTTTCCTTGACCTTCTTCTTGTTGCTAACATAGCTGTAAAAAAACCCTTCTTGTTACTCTTAACATCCCTTGCTATCTGCAACTCCAAGTGTGATTTGGCCTTCCTGATTTCACTCCTGCATGCCTGAGCAATATTTTTATACTCCTCCCTGGTCATTTGTCCAATCTTCCACTTCTTGTAAGCTTCTTTTTTGTGTTTAAGATCAGCAAGGATTTCACTGTTAAGCCAAGTTGGTCGCCTGCCATATTTGCTATTCTTTCTGCACATCGGGATGGTTTGCTCCTGCAACCTCAATAAAGGATTCTTTAAAATATAGCCAGCTCTCCTGGATTCCTTTCCCCTTCATGTTAGTCTCCCAGGGGACCTTGCCCATTACTTCCCTGAAGGAGTCAAAGTCTGCTTTTCTGAAGTTCAGGGTCCGTATTCTGCTGCTCTCCTTTCTTCCTTGTGTCAGGATCCTGAACTCGACCATCTCATAGTCACTTCTCCCAGGTTCCCATCCACTTTTGCTTCCCCTACTAATTCTTCCCTGTTTGTGAGCAGCAGGTCAAGAAGAGCTCTGCCCCTAATTGGTTCCTCCAGCACTTGCACCAGGAAATTGTCCCCTACACTTTCCAAAAACTTCCTGGATTGTCTGTGCACTGCTGTATTGCTCTCCCAGCAGATATCGGGGTGACTGAAGTCCCACATGAGAACCAGGGCCTGTGATCTAGTACCTTCTGGTAGTTGCCTGAAGAAAGCCTCATCCACCTCATCCCCCTGGTCTGGTGGTCTATAGCAGACTCCCACCATGACATCACCCTTGTTGCTCACACTTCTAAACTGAATCCAGAGACTCTCAGGTTTATCTGCAGTTTCATACTGGAGCTCTGAGCAGTCATACTGCTCTCTTACATACAATGCAACTCCCCCACCTTTTCTGCCCTGCCTGTCCTTCCTGAACAGTTTATATCCATGACAGTGCTCCAATCATGTGAGTTATCCCACCAAGTCTCTGTTATTCCAATCACATCATAATTCCTTGACTGTGCCAGGACTTCCAGTTCTCCCTGCCTGTCTCCCAGGCTTCTTGCATTTGTGTATAGGCACTTAAGATAACTCGCTGATCGTCCTGCTTTCTCAGTGTGAAGCACGAGTCCTCCTCTCTTGTGCTCTCCTGCTCATGCTTCCTCCTGGTATCCCACTTCCCTCAGGGCTTTGGTCTCCTTACCCCCCCTCCGCCCGGCCAACGAACCTAGTTTAAAGCCCTCCTCACTAGGTTAGCCAGCCTTCTTGCGAACCCCAAGTAAGTTGGGCAGGGTCCTTTTCCCCTCTTCCAACCCTTATCTTCTATGATTCTATGACCCAGTAGGGCCAGGCTGCACTGGGGCCTAACCCTGTTTAGGTCAAACCACACCTGTTACTGAGGTGTCACAAGGGCACCAATGTGCCTTAAGCCATTTTAAACAAACCCCAAATCCACCCTGCACCCTCACCCGGATCAATACGGGCTGCTGAGCTGCCCAGCGTCTGAGCTGCTGCCTCATGGAGAACAAGGGAAATTCAAGTCCATGCCAGGAAAAGCAGGATGTGCCTTCCCCTCTCCTCACCCCATCCTACTGGGATCCGGAAGCTCTTTATCCGGCAGCTACGGGAGATCCTAACAGTACAAACGCAGCAGCTGTTCTGTGCTCTGCAACGGGAGCTCGCACCCAAACTAAGACCTGATTAATCACAGATCCAGGGTTCTAGACTCTCCCCTCGCCCTGGGGTGCTAAAACACCACCAGAGACAGAGGGGAGTTAACATCTCCTCTCTAGGAGGACACCTCTAATGACCTGCTTCCACTACAGATACGACCCATTGCCATTGCTGACTGGGAGTACAACTGGACTGGTGCTGACACAACTTAGCCGTACGTAGCCAAGGACAAACCACACTCAGGAGTTCCAGGCACTGGGGTGAAACCCAGCGTGAAGAATCTTCTGGGAGCCATGAAAGGTCAGAGATCCAAGAAGCCTTTTCCCTTCATTTAACCCTGGTCTATGGGGGGGGGGAGGGGGGGCGCTAATTTACTCCCTCAACCTGAGCTCTGCAAACAGGAAGAATCGTGTCTGAAAGCTCCGCCCTGCCCTGAGACGCGGGGAATGAAACACCCTGGGCAGCGCCTGGACCCGGGGATTTCCCAGTCTGAGCACCTCACGGGGCTGCGACGGGCTTGTCAGCGTGTGCAGCACCCATGGGTGCTCTGGCCCCAACGAAGCCTCACCCCCTGGCTGGGTGAGGTTGGCATTAGATGAAGGGGTTACAGTTCAGTGGCTCTCAGCACCCCACTACACACAGTGTCCCAGCAGCGACCCTGGCAGCACCTGGCACAAGGGGGCCAGGACCCCCCCAGTCACTATAGCAACGTCACCGTTCCATGTCAGTGACCGCTCAGTGCTGGGGGGAGCGGTGTGGTTATCCTGACACCTCTGAACGCAGAGCCCAGAACGGCCCCCCCACACCCAGCTCCCCCCTCCCTGCGCCCCCCAGCCCGACTGCCCCCCAACACCCAGCTCCCCCCTCCCTGCGCCCCCCCAGCCCGACTGCCCCCCGACACCCAGCTCTCCCCTCCCTGCGCCCCCCAGCCCGGCTGCCCCCCCGACACCCAGCTCCCCCCTCCCTGCGCCCCCCAGCCCGGCTGCCCCCCCGACACCCAGCTCCCCCCTCCCTGCGCCCCCCAGCCCGGCTGCCCCCCCGACACCCATCTCCCCCCTCCCTGCGCCCCCCAGCCCAACTGCCCCCCCGACACCCAGCTCCCCCCTCCCTGCGCCCCCCAGCCCGACTGCCCCCCGACACCCAGCTCCCCCCTCCCTGCGCCCCCCAGCCCGACTGCCCCCCCACACCCAGCTCTCCCCTTCCCGGGGTCTCCCCCCGATACTCACGGCAGTGGCCCCCCGGCAGGGCTACAGCCCCCAGCAGGCGCAGCGCCAGGGCCATGCCCGGTCTCGGCACCACAACCCGAGAACCCCGCGGGGCGCTGAGACCGGACTCCAGCTCCCAGCTACTGGCCGTGTGAGCCTCCGGTCTGCAGGGATTGGCTGAGAGGGGAACATCCAGCCAATAGCGGCGCGCAGCCCCGCCTCCGGTCTGCAGGGATTGGCTGAGAGGGGAACATCCAGCCAATAGCGGCGCGCAGCCCCGCCTCCGGTCTGCAGGGATTGGCTGAGAGGGGACCATCCCGCCAATAGCGGCGCGCAGCCCCTCCTCCGTCACCGGTCGCTGGGCCGGCTGGCGAAGGGGAACCGAATGTCTGAGCCGGGGGGGGGGATGAGACCTGGGCCCCGGGGCTGTAATGGGCGGAGCCGCCATTAGCTCGGCCGGTCTCTGGCCCCGCCTCTCTGGGGTCAGCTGGTCCGTGTGTTCCGAGGCTGGAACTCGGGGGGCCGCACCCCCGGGCTGGGGGCGGGTGGCACTAGGGGAAGGGGTCACAGTTCGGGTCAGGGGCTCTCAGCCCCCCACTACACACAGTGTCCCAGCAGCGCCCTTAGCTCTAGTCGGACCTGCAGCCCCCAGGCCCGAGACCCCTTCCTGGAGCTCAGGGACTTGTCTGTCCCGCTGGCAACTTTAATCAATTTCTGGATTTCATGAATTAACCCTTTCCCGCCCCTCTCCCTTTGCGGGGAGTGACCCCACAACAACCCCTGGAACTCCTGCAGCCTCACTGCCCCCAGTCTGTGGCTGAGGAGAGGGGCACAGAGAGAGGCCATTGATTTGCCCTGGAAGCAGCACATATAGGGCTAGAACCCAGGAGTCCTGGCTCCAGCCCCCTGATCTAAGCACAAGGGGACGGTGCCCCAACTCCTGTATTTTCTTTGCTTTTGCAAGTCAGGGGGCTGTTTACCTCATTTCGGGGAATTATTTTTCGTTAGTCTCCTCTTGGGGGCAGAGGAGGTACCAAGGCTCTGGGACCTGAGACGTTTGCCCCGTGCTGCAGGACAGTCACTGTGGGCGTTCGTATCACTGGGCTTTGCACACTGCCCTGGGCCAGTCTCTCCGGGTCTGGGGAGCCAGGCTAATGGGAAACTTCCCCAGCTGGGATGCTGTCAAGGCTGATTCCCCACGCTGGCACTTCGAGTGCAGAACAGGGGGGGGGGGGGGGGGAAGGGTCCACAAGGACTCTAAAAATTAATACTGGCCACTCCAGGCTTGTATTAAACTCCCAAGGTTACAGATCCTCCTGGCCGTGGATTGGTAAATGCTGCCACCCCTTTGAGAGCCCAGGAAGGCGCACTTGGGAATTCCTTCCTGTGGGGTACCCCCGAACTCTTCCCCCCCCGTCTGGGGAAGAACTGAAAAAAGGAAAAGAAATCAGCTGCTGCCACCAGCTAACTGAAAAACATGCACAGACCTCTTAAAACACAGAAATCCAATAATGTTCTTAAAAAAGGATCTCCCAGCAGTACGCCTTCTCACTCTCAGCTCCTAGTGCCTCTTGCTCCCAGATCCTCATACACACCACCACAAACTGAAGTGAGCTCCTTTTTAAACCCAGGTGCCCTGATTAGCCTGCCTTAATTGAGTCTAGCAGGTTCTTCTTAATTGACTCCAGGTGTCCTAATTAGCCTGCCTGCCTTAAATTGGTTCAAGAAAGTTCCTGCTTGTTCTAGTGCAGCCCCTGCTCTGGTCACTCAGAGAACAGAAAACTATTCATCCAATGGCCAGTATATTTGCCTTCTACAAGGCTTCTGTACCCCACTTGTCTGGGTCTGTCACATATCCCTCCCCCCTGCTCAACACCAAGGGGTTGGGCAGCTTGGGACGCCAGACAGTGCACACGTGACAAGCCATCGGCATTACCGTGATGGCTCCCTGCTCTGTGTTGCACACGGAACTGGAAAGGTTGGAGGGATAAGAACCACCTGGTCACCCTAGTGTTCTTCTCCTTGTTCCGTTGCATCCATTGAAGAGGGGCATGGTCGGTCACGAGGACAAATCTGCGCCCGAGCAGGTAGTAGCGCAACGTTTCCATGGCCCATTTTACAGCGAGGTACTCTCTCTCCACCACAGCATATTTTTGTTCCCTCGGAAGGAGTTTCCTACTGAGGTAGAGAACTGGATGTTCCTCTTCCCCAACCATCTGTGATAGAACGGCCCCTAACCCTACTTCCGATGTATCCGTCTGCAGGATAAATTCCTTGGTAAAATCTGGGGCTATCAGTACGGGGTTACTGCAGAGGGCAGTCTGTAGGTCTGTGAACGCTCTCTCTGCTCCGTCAGACCATCTCACCAGATCAGGTCCGTGGGCTTTCAGTAGGTCTGTCAGGGGGCTTGCCCTTGTGGCAAAGTTGGGGCTAAATCATCGGTAATACCCCACCACACCTAGGAATGCCCGGACTTGTTTCTTGCATTGTGGTCGGGGCCAATTTTGGATGGCCTCTAACTTGTTCAGTTGGGGTTTTACCAAACCTTTTCCCACAATGTAGCCAAGATATTTGGCCTCCGTAAACCCTACAGCACACTTAGCAGGGTTAGCTGTAAGGCCAGCTCGCCTGAAGGTATTGAGGACTGCCTCCACCTTCGAGGTGGGTTTCCCAGTCTGGGGTATGAATGACCACATCGTCCAGGTAGGCAGCAGCATAATGATTATGGGGTGTAGTAGCTTATCCATGAGGCGCTGAAAGGTAGCTGGGGTCCCATGTAGTCCAAAAGGGAGGACAGTGCGGCTTTAGCCTGTTCTGGTTTGACACATACACACACACCCCGCCCCAACCCGCCTCACCCCACAAAAAGCTGCCATTTTGCAACTGTCATGGGCCGGCAGCAGCTGTAATCAAACTTGGGACCTCTGGAGCTTCACACGTGAGCCTCTGCTGTAGGGTTCTCAACCTATTTCGCATTGGGGGCTGCATATGCCGTGCTCTGCGTTCTGTGGGCTGTAGCTACACAAGATGTAATACCAGGGCCGGGATAGATATACCTGGGGGGGGGGGGGGGGGCGGGGGGTGAATGAGCCGGTTTCTGTCCAAGAGTCTGGATTGCTCTGGGCTGCTGATCCCGGCAAGGTCATTGTGAATCCCTGCGCTGAGTGCTGAAGGTGGCCTGGGAAAAGCATGTGTGGGGCGGGGGAGGGGTGTCTATGTTAATCCCGGCTGAAATAAGTGGCCATGCCCTTGCTAGGGCAGCGCTTACAGTGCACCCCTCAGCGACCCGGCTCCATTTTGAACTCTTTTTGGCCAGGACTGTGGCCCCTGGCGACTCTGCCCACTTTAAGCCTGGCCTGAGCTGGGCCCACAGAACAGCTGCAGTGTCAGCAGCGTGTCCCCCTCTGGGCTGCTGGGCTGCAGTGCAGGGGGCAGCATGCCTGGCGTGGGGCACACAGCAGCTCTGTGCCCTGGGCCCCTCTCACCTGGCGCTCATCTGAGGGGGGCAGAGCCCTGCCGGAGGCTGCCCAGCTGCTGTCTCTGTGTGGGTGAGCGGGCACTGCCCTCCGGCTGGTGGTAGTGACTGTGGACGGGGGGAGCTGGGACAGTGGGGGTTGCTCCGAGCAGCACTCCCCTTGCAGCGGTGCAGCGCGGGGAGAGAGGAGGCAGCTCCTTCCCCACCACAGGGAGCGCTCCAGCCGGCCCTGACCCGCCCGGGACCCGGGAGCCAGGACATCGGAGCCGCAATCTTTGAATGGTTTTTACCATGCAGCTGGGTCCCCGCTGTGTGCTAATCGGGCCGGCTGCAGAGATGGAGACAGTGGCCGGGCCGGGGGAGAGGTGAATGGTGGGCTTCACCCCATCTCCAGAGACTTGCCCCCCCCCCATGCTGAGCCCCTTTGAACATCCAGCCATGCCCTGCGGTGCCTACCTGGGAGCTGAGCTCTTCTGAAAATCTGGCCCAGTAGTTGAGCCCTCTGAAAACTCTGGCCTTAGCGTCTAAGGGTAACATTTTCAAGAGTGGCTAAGTCACTTAAGTGCCTAAATCCCAGTGACTTCTAGTGGGATTTAGGCACTTGTGAAACTCTCTCCTGGTCTCATGTCCAGCGGTTTCTGTCCCCTGCAGGGTTCCAGTCCAGCTCTCTCCTGCTTCTGTCTGCGCTGTCCATGATGGCGCTCCTTTGCGTAGCCCCCATGCAGGGCAACGGGGCCCTGGCCCACAAGAAGGTCGAGAGGGGTGAGTAGAGAACCCGTCGGAGAGCTTCTATCATCTGCCATATCCGAGATCAGGGCATCGTGGGCCTGATTCTGCTCCTCTCCCCCATGCCGGGGTCACCCCTAGATCCACTTATCCACTGAATGCACCTTCCAGCCCCCCCGTCAGCGCTGGGCCCCAAGGAACGCTGAGTTCTCCGAAGGGATCGCAAGGCCAGCCTGCGCTAGTGACCCCACTACTCCCATTCGCAGGCCTCCAGCGCCTGGGAATGGGCCAGCCGGGGTGGGGGAGGTGCTGCTCGACTGGCTGTTTGCTTTCCACAGCTTCGTTATCCCTTTCTCCGGTAACGGCTGCCAAGCCCCCGGCAGTGACTGAAGAGCGCTGGTGCCAACCGCAGGGCAGCGTGTGGGAACCAGGCACCCCCCCCCAAATTGGCTGGGAGTTCTACCCTTCCATCTCACCAACTCCTATACTAGGGCTAGCCCCGGCTAACAGCTGGGGATCTCTCGCTCATGCCTAGAAGCCTTGCCCCCAGAGTCCAGGCAGCAGGGAGAGCCAGTTCCTCCTTGTCAGGGGTTTTCATTCCCTTCTCCCCACACCTCCAGCGGCTCTGGGAGCTGCTCAGGGGCTTGCCCAGGCAGGCCAGGGGCCGAACCAGCTCCAGAGGTGGCCCTGAGCCCCTGCCCCCGCAGAGCTCAGCAGCTCCTCCCCCTCGGCTCAGCTATGGGGGTGGGGCACACAGGGGGATTGTCTGGGGGGTAGGGGAGCTGGGGGGGCTCAGGCTCGAGGGATGACCCTGGGGAGGGGAGGAGCAGTATAACCACAGTGCTTTCATTCTACCAGGATAGTTCAGGACAATTTCCGCCCCAAAGACAAGCCCCTCGATAGGATGTCTGGAATTTTCAAAGGCACCACAGGGAGTTGGGTGCCTAAATCCCACTGAATTCCAATCACAGTCGGGTGTCAAACTCCCTTAGGCTCTTTGAAAACTCCCATTTAAATTGTCACTGATGGGTTTCATAATTGACATTCGCTGAGATGGATCTGGCAGCGTCTCCCCCACCCTCGCCAAATGATTTCTTCAGCAGTACGGACTCAGGAAGGATACAGAGCCTTGGTTTACACTTGATTCATCTCTTCAAGGTTTCTTCAAAACCAGCAGAGCAAGAAACTATTCTTATTTTATTTTATTGGTAAAATGAAAGTGTAAGATCTGGAGCCGGATTCTGTGGCCAGGAATGGCCGGGGCGGATTGTGTGGCTGTAGTATTGTGAAATACACAGGACCTGCCTCTAAAAACCCAGCCTCCAGTTACCCCAGGCTGATTTGATTGAGCTAGCTAGCGCGCGCTCTCTCTCTCTCCCTCCCCTCCCCCCCCGCCCCCTTAACCTGATGTTCGTGGCATTTCAGGGTTCCCCAAAGACTGCAGCAACATCCCCAGGGACAGCCCCAGCGGGGTCCATGTCATCCAGCCGGCAGGCTCTCCCCCTCGAGTGGTGTGGTGTGACATGGACACCGAAGGCAAAGGCTGGACCGTTGTGCAGAGAAATTCTTACAACACAGAGATCACCTGGAAGGAGTCCTGGAGCACCTACAAGTACGGCTTTGGGAACGTGCAGCAGGATTACTGGCTGGGCAACGAGTACCTGTCCCTGCTCACGCGGCAGACCATCTACAAGGTCCGCTTTGTGGTGGAGGACAAATCCAACAACACCCGCTACGCAGAGTACGACATCTTCAGTGTCGAGGATGAGCCCAGTGGGTACCCGCTGAGGCTGGGCAGGTACTCTGGGGACGGCGAGGACTATCTCACCACCTACCACTCCGGCCTGGGGGGCATACACGACAACATGAAGTTCAGCACGACTGACAAGGATCAGGACCAGTCCAGTGGGAATTGCGCAAGTAGCTATGGAGGCTGGTGGTACGACAAGTGTCAGAACGTCCTGCTCAATGGGAAAGGCTTCATCTACTGGGCAGGGTTCTGTAAGAGTGGGGAGTGCAGGTCTTCCCTCATCCTGGTTAAGCCAACAGACGTGTGCTGGGTCCGGCAGGAGGAGCCCATCCTCCTTGGGAGCCGGCGCCGCTGAGAAGGGGAGACAATATTAGATCAGACACGGCGCGCCAGCCCCCACCTAATCAGTGCAGTCCCTGCAATGCCTCTACTCTGCTCACTCCCTTCCTGTTGGCTTCTGCATGGTAAATCCCCTGGAATAAATGCTGAGAGCCGACCCCGCCGGTGCGTTCGAATGACACGAAAAGCATGATTGGTGTGTATAACTGGACCCCCGCTTCCACTCTGCCTCGCTGGAAGCCATGTCACTCACTACGACTTTAGACCCACATTAACCTCTGCTTCTCCCAGCCCTGCCACTGCCCCTTGGCATTAGTGATCAATGAATCATGACACTGGATTTCTAGCAACTGTCATTGAGCATTTAAATGGGGGATGACTCAAAGCCAGGACTTTACATCTGAATTCTGCATGTATTAGCAGTGGTGAGTTTAGGTTCAAAAACCTGGCCTCTGTGTTTTTAATAAATATGGTTATTACATGAGAAAACATTGCAACAGTAATTAGTTGCTGATGAACCACTGAGATTAGATAGACGTGCAACGAAACCACACAATAAAGATATTGGTGTCCCTCTTCAACCCAAGGGGCTAGTCAAAGTTTGGGGCCCTGGGGATGTTCCAGTGGGGAGCAGAAATTGGCAATGGAGTCTGGTAATTTTTGATGTCTTGTTTATTGACAAGGAACATACAGAGTCCTGCTTCTCCAAAAACAGCAGGAACCAACAGCAGGGATTAGCCTCCCTGCTCTCAGCTCCAAGCCTCTTTAGCCAGCACCTGGCCCAAAAGCTCTCTATGCTCCTCCCACGATCACACCATGCTCACAGGCTCTGCTCGGCTTTCCTGCTCTGCCTCCGTGTCCTGGCTGCACTGCCCGGCTTGTCTCTGTCACACACGCACCAGCTCAGAACGATACTCGGTGGCATCCTCTGCCCACCTGGGGCTAGTTTCTGGGCACATGCCATCATGGCTTGTTCTACACGAGGCCCCCTTACCTGTTGCTTCCAGCTGTCTTAAATGAAGAGTGCATCCTCACAGCTGTGTCAATGAGATTTTAACTCCACCCATCACATGGTATAATCCAGCTCCTAGCAGTGTATTTATCTGTCAGGCTGACGTCCTCTGAGCATCTCTGAGCATTTCCTGCCTGTTTGGCTTCAGTCACTTCAATCAAAGTTCATTGTGAGCAGATGCTGAACACCATAAATGCTAACAGCCAGGGGCAGGACCACCCCCCCCCACTCCCCCCCCCCCGAACAGGGAAAGAACAGGCTAAAGAACAAGTCAGCTGGGCCTGATGAAGTTCACCCTCAGGCAGGGCTCCCAAATCGTGGGCTGTAGCCCAAAGATGGGCCATGACGTAGCCCTGGCTGGTCCACTGGCAGGGGTGAAGATGGGGGGGAATGTGAAGGGGTGTTGCCCCCCCCCAAACTGCATCTTTCCATTCCCCTCCTGACCATGGCCCTTCAGTGCATCCCCAGGACACAAGGCCCTGTCTAATTGGCCTTCCTGACAGAGCCTGCGTGGAGAGCGTGCGTAGGGGGGAGTTTGGGGAGCAGGATTGGAAAGAGGGGTGTTTTCAGGGGGAGGGAAGCTGGGAGCTGCTGAGGTGCAGCTGGAAGGTTTCCTCCTCCCTCCTCAGCATCTGGGGTGCAGACAGGGGGGAGGGGGTTGCTATTTTGCAGTTGGGAGTATCAGGGACCCCGCCCCCCCGTGCACTAAGCTGTCCCCTCCATCTCGGTTGCTGGTGGTGAGGTGGGGGTGTGCTGTTTTGCAGTGGGGGAGCGGGGGATCACCCTGCCCAGGGCACTGACCTCTCCCCTTCCCACCTCCCATCTCCGCTGTCCGTGCTGGGAGCCCCACCCCCACTCTGCCCATTGCAGGCTGCGCTTGGTGCCCTCCCCAGCCAGCCATCCCTCGCCAGGCTGGAGCATGACGCTGCAAGTGGGGACATCCTCAGCCTGTCCCGGGCAGCCAGCTCGCTCAGCCGTTTTGCTGACTGGGGGCTCCCTGCCAAACCCAGGGGTCCCCTGCACCATTCCCCCCAACTTGGGGTCCCACCCACACCCCAACTCCCCCCGGAACATGGCTACCCCTCCCCTTCCAAAACAACCTGAACTCTTCATACGCCACAGCCCACCCCCACCCCTCCCCATGAGCCACCTGGCAGCAGTGCCCTCCATCGGACCAAACTGCTCTCCATGTCGCCCTCCCACCCCCACCCCCCAGGGCCAGGCTGGCGCTCTCTGGGGCTGGACCCCGGCTGTGACTGGGGTTTCAGCACTCCTGCTTCACAGATGTATACAGAGCACTGTATAACCAGAGTTGTCATAACTATAAAGGGAAGGGTAACAGCTCTGCTGTGTACAGTACTATAAAATCCCTCCTGGCCAGAGACTCCAAAATCCTTTTACCTGTAAAGGGTTAAGAAGCTCGGATAACCTGGCTGACACCTGACCCAAAGGACCAATAAGGGGACAAGATACTTTCAAATCTTGGTGGGGGGGAAGGCTTTTGTTTGTGCTCTTTGTTTGGGAAGTTATTCGCTCTTGGGACTGAGAGG
This sequence comes from Chrysemys picta bellii, assembly GCF_011386835.1. Lineage (NCBI taxonomy): Eukaryota > Metazoa > Chordata > Testudines > Emydidae > Chrysemys > Chrysemys picta. The sequence continues at coordinate 76,511 of NW_027052912.1, forward strand.
GACCAGACATCAATCCAGGTTCTCCACGTCTTTCTGAACAAGTCTCTCAGATTTCAGACTTGTAAGTAAACAGCCAGGCAAGGCGTGTTAGTTTTTACTTTGTTTTCTCAACATGTAAATGTACCTTTTACTAGAGTGTTTACCTCTGTTTGCTGTACTTTGAATCCGATTTCTAACGCAGCGTTTTGCTCTGGCCTATTGCTCTTTAAGTTTGATTACCCTGTAAAGTTATTTTCCATCCTGATTTTACAGAGATTTTTTTACCTTTTTTCTTTAATTAAAAGCCTTCTTTTTAAGAACCTGATTGATTTCTCCTTGTTTTAAGATCCAAGAGGTTTGGAACTTGATCCACCAGGAGTTGGTGGGAGGAAGGAGGGGGATGGTTAATTTCTCCTTGTTTTTAGATCCAAGGGGGTTGGATCTGTATTCACCAGGGAATTGGTGAAAGGTTTCTCAAGGCTTCCCAGGGAAGGGAATCCACTTGGGAATGGTGGCAGTGGACCAGATCTAAGCTGGTAGTTAAGCTTAGCAGTTTTCATGCAGGCCCCCACATTTGTACCCTAAAGTTCAGAGTGGGGAAGCAGCCTTGACAAGAGTCTAGTGACTCTCTCACCCTGGGCTCTCCCCAGTATAGACTCTTGTTCACACTAGTCAAATGATGTTCAAATGCTGAGAAGGAGCAGGGAAGAGGCACAGAAATGACTTGTGGCCTGGCCAGCCACCTTCGAGCAGGCAACCCGAGGGGCTGCAGCTAGTCAGCTTGACGAAGCAGTTCCGAGCTCTGTCATTAAGGTCTATAGTCACCCAGCAGGAGGAGGTAGCTGCATTTCAGGTTTTTGCTCTAGCAGACAAAGGTGTAAGGAGAGCTGGCAAAGCTGATGTTAGAAACATTGACACTGGAAATCCATGTAAGTGTAGAAGAGTGACGGAACCAATCGTGCGGGGACGTGGGAATTCACTCTCACCTGGCCTCTGGGGATGGAGGCAGCACGTGGCTGGCACTTCTCGCTCCTGCCGTACGAGGGGCAGGTGCTGCTACCGACTGCTCCCCCTAACCCCGCCCTGCTGCGCTCTGGGGATGCTGCCCTGCTGTGGAGCTCTCAGGTGTCTTGAACTGGAATTTGTTTGGAGAGAAACTGCTAAGGAGCCTTATCAGCCCCGAGCAGAGAGTACCTGGGAGCCTGCCTGGGTCGGGCGGGTCTGGTACAGCCTCCCCCCAGATAAGGCTCTTCCCTGGACCTGCCACCCATTGGAATCTGGAACGATTCCCTCCGAGGTAACACCCGGGGCAGCCAGGGCAGGGCAGGGCACGGCCTGCTCCCCGGGAGCGTTAGGGCTTTCAGGAGTCAGAGGTGTCAGCGGAGCAGGTTGTACGTTAAAGCAGCGAAGGCAGTTGGGGGGCAGAGGAATTGGGTGCTTTGCCATTGCACTTGATCAGCTCAATTGGAAAATTCTTTCAAAGGAAATCCAGATGTATACATCTGACTGGGGTACATGTACACACATACACACGCACACTCACATGTGCACACACTCATGTGCACATACACGTACACACATACATAAACACATGTACACATACACATATATACAGACATACACATACACGCACACACGCTGTCCCTGGAGCGCCCCAGGATGCGACTGACGGGGTGGCTGGCTATTATGGAGGCAGAAGGGGGTTGGGAGAAAATAATCAAGAAGAACTTTTGCTGAAAATGCAAACCTAAGCTGGAAATCTGTGCAGGGCTGGGCTCAGCGAAAATGATCTTTTGAGCTGCTCTTATTAACCGTGGTCCTGTACTTCCTGGTTTGCGTCGGACCCAGGCAGGAGACTGGGCTGCTCTCAGCTGTAGAAGCCATTGGAATGAGCCAGGTCGGAATGAGCCAGGCCCTCAGAGCCTTCTGCCACCAATCGCCCCAGCAGTCACTGATCCACACCAAACCACGTCCTTCCAGTCAGGCAGTTTCATATGCACACGTCAAACCCTTGGTTTGCCACTCAGACACCACGGTGATGGGCACAGTAAGGACCGAGAGACGCTAAACAGGCAGACAGACAAGGAAATAGTGGCCCTGCCTACAGGTGTGTGTGTGGTGCAAACGGATGAACACCAGTTGCTGGCTGAAGGCACAACCTTAATACCTGCATCTCCTGTCTGTCAGCTATCGTTCGCTTGGCAGCCTGAGCTCCGATTTCTAACGCAGCGTTTTGCTCTGGCCTATTGTGGTTCTCATGTCGGGGGGCGCCTTGGCCCCTGGTATCAGGAGCGGTGCTAAGGAGACTGCTTTTCAAAGGTCCTTAGGTAGGGTTGTCAACTTTCTACTTGCACAAAACCAAACGCCCTTGACCCAACCCCTTTCATGCCCTTCCCCAAGGCCCCACCCCCACTCACTCCAGCCCAGCCCACCTCCCTCAGTCGCTCGCTCTCACACCCTCACTCACTTTCACTGGGCTGGGGCTGGGGGATGGAGTGCAGGGAGGGGTGAGGGCTCCGGTGGGGATGCGGGCTCTGGGATTGGGCTGGAGATTAGGGGTTTGGGGTGCCAGAGGGGGATCCGGGCTGGGGCAGAGGGTTGGGGTGCGGACTCTTTGAGGGATTTTGGGTGCAGGAGGGGGCTCAGGGCTGGGGTAGGGGATTGGGGTGAGGGTGGGGGTGTGGGGTCTGGGAGGGATTAGGGTACAGGAGGGGGTTCCGACCTGGGGCAGGGGGTTGGGGTGCCGGGTGTGAGGTCTAGGAGGGAATTTGGGTGTGGGAGGGGGTTCCGACCTGGGGCAGGGGGTTGGGGTGCCGGGTGTGAGGTCTGGGAGGGAATTTGGGTGCGGGAGGGGGTTCCGACCTGGGGCAGGGGGTTGGGGTTCCGGGTGTGAGGTCTGGGAGGGAATTTGGGTGTGGGAGGGGGTTCCGACCTGGGGCAGGGTTTCTGGGTGCGAGCTCCGGCCAGGCAGCGCTTATCTCAGCCAGCTCCTGGACAATGGCACACCGGTGCTAATGCAGGCTCCTGACCCCTGGTCTCCCTCCGCTGGCAGGCTCTGAGCAAGGCCTGCCCAGAGAACATGGATGACGAGCTCTCGATCCTGCTGACAGCACCCCCCAGCACAGACAAACTCCAGCACATCTTGGAGGTGAGCAGAATGGGGAGGGGCAGCAGGGATTTTACCGTAGCCCTGGGGACTCCTAGAAAGAAGAGACTGGAAAATCCATGTTTCTATTGGATCCTTCCGACTATGCATTTGTGATATAAACTCACTGGGTGACCTTGGGGTAACTCACTTCCCCCTTACGGCATCAGTCTTCTCCACTATCAAATCTACACTGGGGAAGAAGGACAGAAGCCCCGACAATCACCGTCACCTCTGGGTGTCTGGTCCTGGGAGCCGAAACCAACTGGACTATCTGCCCCATCTCCTAAACTGCCCTGTCTTTCCCTCCTAGGGCCTAGTCCTTAGTGCTCAGCCTGGCCCCTTCCCAGCTTGTCCCTGACCTTTAAAGGACGCTCCAAGCCCCTCCCATGCCTGCTTCCCTTGGGGTCTCTCTCCTGGCTGAGCACAGGCTGCCCTTCTATCTCTCAGCAGGCCTGGGTCCTAGTCACAGGCTGCGTCTTGTCACGTGACCCCCACACTTATTCCCTTCACCCTAGGGAGCTGCATCACCTGGGCCAGGTGCAGTTGAGCTCCAACCCCTTTCCTGGCCATCTCACCCAGGCACAGGTTGAAACTGGTAACCTGTGGGTAACAGTAACTGGTTGCTCCCAAAGGTGCTGAAGACACAATGGAAGAGGAAATCCTTTGGCCTGGATTGAAATTATTCCGACTGAAAGTGAATGAGAGAAAATAGGTCCAGAGTTCTCTTCCTAGCAGCAGAAAATGTAGCGATTGATAGAGGTTCAGGTTAGAAAAGACCATTATGTGCATCTAGTCGCCCCTCCTGTATAACTCAGGGCCTAGAATGTGACCAAGTGGTTCCTTCAGCCAACCATAGCATGGGACTGAGCCAGAGCACGTCTTTTGGAACGACATCCACATGCAGGAGAGCCAGCTGGCTACCAGAAAATCTCTCTTCTGCAGTGACGTGGGATTAAGGGACATGGGGGAAAAGACATGGAGGCTGTGACTAAACTTAGAGCAGCAAGATCAGGAAAACCAGGGTTAGGTCCCAGGCCTGGCTATCAGATCTGCTGTTTTCTATTCCTGGCTTTGGGACCATGAGCGAGTCTCTGCACCACTGTGTGCCTCGGTTTCCCCAGCTATCAAATGGAGCTAATCAAGGTTTTGTTTGTTCTCCCCATTTTACAGGGTGCGAAACCGAGACACAGTTGGGACCTGTCTACACTACAGGTCTGTCGTGCGTTTGTAATCTGCTGACCCCCACATGTTGTTCAGAGCCTATGGACAACACAGCTCCTAAAGGTACGTTTGTTCTGTGCTTATCCCCTATGTACCAGCAGGGCTGGACAGCATTTCTCACTGTGATGTGGGGAGCAGGTACTAAGGGTCTGAAGAAGCTCTCAAGGACTAATTTTTTAAAATAATTGTTATCAATGACTTGGGAGAAAACATACAATCACTGCGGATAAGATTGGGGGGTGACAAAATACAGGCAGAGTGGTAATTCCTGATGGGGAGAGGGCAGTGATACAGAGCGATCTGGCTCATTCGGCCAGCTGGACCCATTCAAAGAAAACAAGTTTGAGCAGAGCCCAATGCAAGGTCCTATACGTAGCCACAAGACACGCCGGCCACACCTCCAGAATGGGGACGTGTATCCAGGAAAGCAGTGACTCTGAAAAGGATTTAGGGGCCAGAGTGGAGAAGCCACTCAACATGAGCTCCCAGTGTGATGCTGTGGTGAACAGGGCTAAAGCCATCATTAGACGAAGGAGCAGAGCCGTGAGTAGGATAGGGAGTTGACACAGAAGCAGTGAGACTGCTATTGGAATCCTTCCTCCGGTCTTGGTGTCCTCCTTTGAAAAAGATGGTCCTAGAAATTGGAGCTGGGGCAGCAAAGAGCCACCAAATGTTCTGAGGGCTGGAGAAAAATGCCTTCTAGTGAGCTATTGAAAGAGCTCAACCTGTTTAGCTTATCAAAAGAAGATTGAAGGGGACTTCACTGAAGTGTTGAAGTGCCTTAATGGAGAGAAAATACTGGGTATTAAAGGGCTCTCTAGTCTAGCAGAGAAAGGCAGAACGAGACCCAGTGGCTGGAAGGTGAAAAGAGACAAATTCCTATGACAAATAAGGCACAAATATTCAACAGCGAGGATGATTGACCACAGGAAGAAGCTACCAAGGAAAGTGGTGGATTCTCCATCTCTTGATGTCATTAATCAAGACTAGATGCCTTTCCGGAATGTGTTTGCCCCAAAAGTAGCTATTGTGGTAGACAGGAGGCCTGTGATATGCAGGGGGTCAGATTAGATGCTCTAACTGTCTCTTCTGGCCATAAAGTCTACTCATTTCTGAGAAACCAAGTGTAGCATTGGGAGCAGCTTGTGATGTTTTACTGTCTGGCCGGCTTGCTTCCTAGAATGAACACTCATTGACCGGGGTGATCCACAGGGACTAACTCAAACCTCCAAAGTGTCTGGCCTGTGGCAGGACATTAGCACTGCAGGGGAGGGGTGGGTGTGGCAGTGACATCACAAAGGCTTTTTGCAGGACCTCAGCCTATTGGCCAAAGGTGCAGGGGAGGTGGTGAGCTCACAGAGAGATGCTGACATCAGCCAGGCAGGACAGGGGCGCAGGGCCAGGGAAACCTCAGAGACCCCTGTGGCTTTGCTTCAGCAAGTCTCCTTCTTGAGGTCTCTCTTTGAGGTCTGAGAGAGTATTTGGGTTCATATATGTGAGCACCAGGAGGAACCTCTTTTGAGTTTTCTCCTTTCTTTTTCCTGATTTCACTAGAAAACTGACGTCCCTGTTTAGAAGGTAAGAGCCTCCGAGAGGTTTGGAACCTGTTCAGTCTGCTGCATCTGGCGCCAGCTGAATTTTAGGCATGGAAAACACTAGCTTAAGGTGGTCAAATTTTATTCCCCACCTGGGATTTTGTCCCTTAGAATCTCTGAGGACATTAAGGTTTGTCCTTTTTCTTTTACCTTTTCCTCCATCCCTCCCTCCTTTCTTTTCATCTCTTACTTCTTTCGTCCTTTCCCCGTTCCCCTCCCACCACCAGGAGGGGGGTGTGTGTGTCGTGGGGGATGCTCTACAACTCCCATTGTGGGAGGTCCACCGAAAAATGTGGGGCTGAAATAGTGCTCAGACAGTGATCCCCAGCGATGACCTGGGCCATCCTTTGGGCTCTCTGGTGAGAACCCTCATCCTCCCGCCCCTCGGTCTATACCCTGATTGGCTGAGCAGGGGGTTATTGACAGGGAGGAGACTCAGGTCCCTGTTGTTTTCTTTTAAGACCAAGTAAATAGTCATAACCAGTCATATGTTCGACAAATTTTGCTGCTTCTCTGCAGTTCATTATTTTCTCTACCATTCCAGTTCTCCTAAAATACTTGCTGAATAATTACTATGAACTCTTGCTGGTCTGGAACTCACTTGAGAGCACTTTATTCAGGTCATTCAATGTCTGAAATTCAAGATCCAATGGTTAGTTTGAAAATCGGGGCTCTTGGGTCCTATTCCCAACTCTGCCACGGACTGGCTGTGTGACCTAAGAGAAGTTAATTCTCCTTTCTCAGCCTTAGCTTCTCCCTCTTTCAAGTAGGGATAACAATCCGCCCCTACCTACCTCCCGGCCGGTGGAGGATGGGGATCTATTGGAGAGTGTCACTAGGAGCAGTGCATAAGATGAGGTGTCCTATCATGTTTACGCAGATCAGATTATGACATAATAGAATGGCTGAAATAGTCTATTTTATTTGTATTTTATTATGTTGCAATTGTTAAGAGCAGCAACTACTTAGCTCAGACTGAAACATCTCATCTAATTTTTGAGATCTAAGTGTCTCCTCTTTGTGTAGCTCAAACCTCCAAAGTGTCTGCCCTGTGGCAGGACATTAGCACTGCAGGGGAGGAGTGGGTGTGACAGTGACATCACAAAGGCCTTTTTCAGGACCTCAGCCTATTGGTCAAAGGTGCTGGGGAGGTGGTGACCTCACAGAGAGATGCTGACATCAGCCAGGCAGCACAGGGGCGCAGGGCCAGGGAAACCTCAGAGTCACCTGTAGCTTTGCTTCAGCAAGTCTCCTTCTCGAGGTCTGTCTTTGAGGACTGAGAGAGTATTTAGGTTCATGTACATGAGCGCCAGGAGGAACCTCTTTTGAGTTTTATCTTTTCTTTTTCCTGATTTTATTAGAAAACAGACGTCCCTGTTCAGAAGGTAAGAGCCTCCGAGAGGTTTGGAACCTGTTCAGTCTGATCCATCTGGCGACAGCTGAATTTTAGGTATGGAAAACAAAAGCTTAAGGTGGCCAAATTTTATTCCCCACCTGGGATTTTGTCCCTTAGAATCACTGGGGACATTAGGGTTTGTCCTTTTTGTTTTACCTTTTCCTCCATCCCTCCCTCCTTTCTCTTCATCTCTTACGTCTTCTGTCCTTTCCTCTCTTCCCCTCCCACCACCAGGAGGACTCTGTGTGTGTGTCGTGGGGGGTGCTCTGCAGTGGGAACAGGGACAATTCTCCAACTTTGGGCCGTCGAGAGCCTGGGTGAGATAAGGGGCGTTAAAGCCCTTTGTTAAGGAGAAAGGGGAGTTTCACGGTGTTCAGCACCAAGGAATTCTAAACTTTGCTAAAACATCTAGTCTGCAGAAACCAGAAATGGTCGGGGCGAAGAGACGGGAGAAATTCGGAGAGTGGTCACTATTGGGCAGGAATCGGAGGAGCGGGAGGCAGGTGGGGGGATCCTGCTGGCTGTGTGGGGCCCTGGCTGTGTAATCTCCTCACTGGGAAGTGTCAGTGTGGCCCGAATCTCACACGCTCCTTTGTCTCCTTTGGGTCTCACAGGAGCTCATTGAGGAGCTGCCTGATAACTCTCCACCCGGCGCCGTCCTCGCTAACTCCCTGATTGCTGTGGGCAACCTCAGGTACCGAGACCCTCCGGCCCGGTTCCCCTAACCACAGTGCTGCTCAGGCCCAGGGCGGGGAGTCACTGCCCCTCCCACTCCCAGGTCACCGCCCAAGGGTGGCTCCTCTGGCAGAGGTGCGGGGAAGGGTCACTCTCTCCTGGCTTGGCTGTTCTTTTCACTCCAGTAACATTGCAACGGCTTTGGGAGAGGCTCACTCCCAGGATCAGATACAGGAGGGGCAGCAGGGTCCAGGGAACAGGGGCTATTCCTGCCCTGCCACTGTCTGTCTGAGAAACCTTGGCCTTGTCATTCCCTGGCTCGGTGCCTCAGTTTCCATTCTTGCCAGCCTGTGCCCATTTCGCGGCAGTTTCACCTGCGTGATGGTGCCAGTCCCATCCCTGCACTGCACAGTCTAATGCCGGCTCCTTTCTCTTGCCAGCACCATGACGCCTGCCCTGGAGCCAGAGCTGGAGACCCACCTCCTCCGAGCTGCCCTGCACGCCGTCTTCACCCTGGGCATGGAGAAGGACACCACCCAAGTGCAGGTAGATCATGCTAAAGTCATGGATTGAAGAGCCAGCTGTCATCCTGCCATGAATCCTTGCTAATTGCCTGCAGTGGAACGTGAATGAGAGAGGCCAGGAAATGTGTTTGGGGTCTCACCAGTGCTTCCCAGAGACCCCACTTCCCATCCTGTGGCAGATGTAGCCCCAGTTTCCCTAACTCTGAGCCATGGCTCTCCCTTGCTTTCAGGATCTGCCTAGGGTCTTGCCAGACCTCCTGGACGCCATGCTGGGGAACCTGCTGGCAGAGTCCCCAGACACCGACAGGCTCCAGTACATCTTGGAGGTGAGCCCGATGAGAGGGGTGGGGGCAATTTTACCTTCACTCTTAGATCCATTTTCCAGTCTGTCCTCCTAGCCGGGTCCCCAGTGGGCATCCTTGGTCAGGGCAGTCAGTGCAATGTCTCCTTTCCCCACAGCACATTAACTACTGGATCGTGTCCAGGGTGCCGCGAGAGAGAGCCAGGGCCGTTAAGAGCAGCACGGCCCTGCTCAGATCCACCATCACCCTCCCTGAGTTTGACGTAAGTGACCTCTGACCCCAGCTTCCTGACTCCAGGGGTAGGTGGGCTGGCTCCGACGGGCTGTAGGATCTGCTGCTGCAGGGGCTGTGGGTTAGGAGTGTTCCTCTTGGGGAGGCAGAGTCAGAGCAGAGAGTGAGCCTGGCTTGAGTCAAGTTTTTCTTGTCTAGTTAAGTGGTGACTCTGGGCTTTTAAGGGGACTGTGCTCCAGGTTCATGCCTCCCTGTCATCCTGGAGCAGCTGGGGAAGCAAGTCCTCATGGAGGGCCCTGCCCACAGCCCTGTGCTCCAGGCTTCCTTGGGGGCAGAGGAAATTAAGGGTCTGGCTCTAGCTCCTATCCTCTAGCATCTCCTGCAGAGGGGCTGAGGGGAAGGAGAGTCCTGGCCCGGGGGGGACGGGGAGCTGACAGGAAAATGCTGATGGAGTCCCCTCTCCCTCTCCCGTCCATTAGAACTCAGCGGAATTCCCCAGGATGGGTCACCACATGGCACAGCTGGCTCTGTCCGTCAGTGACCCAGCCAAGGACATCAGCCGGCAGGCCAGGGAGGGGGTTTACCGGCTCTACCAGCTGCTGCTGCACCAGAGGGGTAAGGAACCCAGCTGGGAAATGGCACCTGCTAGAAGAGTGAGACTGGGACCCCAGCCAATTTCTCTCAGACTGACCCCGGCTGGAGGATGAGTCTCTCTATCTCTTTCTGTCTTCCACACCACGCCCTGCAATTCTGTTGGGCCGGGCACGCAGCGAGGACTCTGCCCACTGTGCAGCCACCAATGGGATTGGAAGGACACAAGCCCTGCAACCAGAAGGACAAATGTGTGTGTGTCTCTCTCCCTGTCACCTACTCCCTCCTGGGGGAAACCCAGCAGCTGATGGGGGACAAGGTGAGCAGCTGCATTAGACTCAGGAGATTGGGGCGGGGCCCAGGCCTCATTCCCATCCTGTGGCCATTCGCTGGCCTGGCACAAGGAGCCTGGTGGGGAATGAAAAGGAGAGCAGGTGCTCCTGGGAAGGGAGATGAATTCATCTCCATGAGCAGGAGCGAGCCAGCTTGTCCCCGGAGCAGCTCCACCCAGCTCTTTAGCCAGGCTAATTAATGACAAGCTTTGCCTCATCCCAGACTTATGTTCTCAGGACACGGTGCTATCGCTCTTGGGAAAGGCAGGAGAGTCCCCCAAGTGCCCTCTGCGAGACTCTCCTGTCCCACAGGGCCGCACCCAATTCCTAGTGGTCTGGTGTCTGTGTCACCCGAGCCACCACCCAGAGTTGCTCCCATCACTGGCAGCCTGGGAGGCCAAGGACTGACGGGTGATGGCGTCTGACCAGGCAGGGCTGAGGCACATGGGCAGGGGACGCTTGTCCTGCTGCTGGCAAGGCTGGACCCGTTCTGGAGAGAACAGGAGGATTCAGTCAGCAGTAGGGTTACCATGTCTAATAAATAAAAAAAGAGGACCCTCCACGGGCCCTGGCCCCGCCCATTTCCCCTCCCCCGGCCCCGCCCCAACTCCACCCCTTCCCCCGCCCTAACTCCGCCCCCTCCTCCCTCCCACTCCCAGCCATGGGGAAAGGGCTGCCCCAGCGCTACCGGCTTCACGGTTTGCCGGGCAGCCCCCAGACCCTGCGCCCCCGGCCGGCGCTTCCCCAGCGCAGCTGGAACCTTAAAGTCTGAGAGGGGAGGAGCGGAGCAGCTCAGCTGGAGCCGGGGAGGAGAAGTGCCTGGCCCGTGGCTCGGGGTCCAGAGGCGGGGGGGCTGCCTGAAGCCAGTAGCGCTGGCTCGGGCAGCTCAGCTCTTAAAGTCTGAGAGGGGAGGAGCGGAGCAGAGCAGCCACGGGAGGGGAAGTGCCTGGCCGGCATTTTCCCGGACATGTTTGGCTTTTCGGCAATTCCTCCCGGACCGGGGTTTGATTGCCGAAAAGCAGGACATGTCCGGGAAAAACCGGACATATGGTAACCCTAGTCAGCAGGGGCTGCCGATCCGTCCCATTCACCAGGGCTGCCATCCTGCGGCTTCCGCATTAGTGGCTGGGGAAAGGGAAATGGGATGGGGGTGACTTGGGGAAAGGTCTCAACCTCCCCACATCCCACTTCACTGCTGCCAGAATCCCTCCTGCCCACCCCCCCGCTACAGTCCCCTCCCTACCCAACCTGGGTGGGGCTGGAGGAGAGGGGTCTGAGAACTTGAGCTGTGGATTGGAGGTGGAACAGCTGTCAGGGGCACTGAGGGGGACGTGGCAGGAGCTCCCCGTACAAGGAGGGGGGTTGCCACTGGAGGTCACTAGGAAGGACCAGAAGACTCCATCCTCGGGGTCAGGAGGGGGAATCCATCCCTCAGAGGTGGGCAGGAGCTGGGTGGAAATGCTGCTGGTTCCAGGGGCCGTTAATCCCCCCTGATTCCTCGGAGGCATCTGAGTCTCAGACAGGTTCTCGTTCCCTTGCAGCAGGAGGATCACGGCCAATGTGATGCGCCAGCTCCGTATCATGCGGCACTTGCGCCAGGTGCCCGAGGCGCTGCAGAGCCTGTGCCTCTGAGGCCACCAGCAACTCCCGCTCCCTGCTGCAGGTACTGCTCTGGCTCTCTGTAAATGGGGAGCTAGTGGAAGGGGAAGTGGAGCCCCCTGGCACTCACAGAAACCCTCTCCCCTCTCTGTGGAGCAGGGTCCTTTCCTCTGCCCCCAAATTCCTTCATCTGGGACAGGAGCTCTTTCCCTCACACCCATTCCCCTCTCCCCTTTCCTTGATCTACCCCCATCCCATTCCCCTTGCGCCCAGGCAGAGCTCTGATTGCCCCATATGGTGCAGAAAGGCCTGTGATATGCAGGGGGTCAGATTAGATGCTCTAACTGACTCTTCTGCCCATAAAGTCTACTCATTTCTGAGAAACCGAGTGTAGCATTGGGAGCAGCCTCTGCTGTTTTACTGTCTAGCCGGCTTGCTTCCTAGAATGAACACTCATTGAGCGGGGTGATCGACAGGGAGTAGCTCAAACCTCCAAAGGGTCTGGCCTGCGGCAGGACATTAGCACTGCAGGGTTGGGGTGGGTGTGACAGTGACATCACAAAGGCCTTTTGCAGAACCTGAGCCCATTGGTCAAAGGTGCTGGGGAGGTGGTGACCTCACTGAGAGGTGCTGACATCAGCGAGGCAGGACAGGGGCGCAGGGCCAGGGAAACCTCTGAGTCCCCTGTAGCTTTCCTTCAGCAAGTCTCCTTCTCGAGGTCTCTCTTTGAGGACTGAGAGAGTATTAGGGGTCACGTACATGAGCGCCAGGAGGAATCTCTTTTGAGTTTTCTCCTTTCTTTTTCCTGATTTTACTAGAAAACAGATGTCCCTGTTTAGAAGGTAGGAGCCTCCGAGAGGTTTGGAACCTGTTCAGTCTGATCCATCTGTTCCACAAGTCCTTCAGTCCAATCCACTTCCCTAACTAATTTCCTTAATTTTTTAAAGTTAGCCCTTTTGAAAAAAAAAAAACCCTAGTCACAGATCTATTTTTGTTTACCCTTCCATTTAGTTTAAACTGAATTAGCTCATGGTCGCTCAAACCAAGGCTGTCCACTACAACCATTTCTTCTAAGAGATCCTCACTACTCACCAAAACCAAATCTAAAATGGCATCCCCTCTTGTTGGTTCAGCAACTACTTGGTGAAGGAATCCATCAGCTATCACATCTAGGAAAATCTGAGCCCTATTATATTACTAGCACTTGTCCTCCACTCTATATCTGGGAAGTTAAAGTCTCCCATGATCACACAATTCCTATTAATATTTACTTCATTAAAAACATTTAAGAGGTCTCTATCCCTATCCAAATCAGACTCCTGTTCTAACAGACAGCAACACCCCCCCCACACACACCCCGAAAGGCAGAGATAGAGCCCAGGAATCGAGATGGTGGGGAAATTTTATTGAAACCGTTTCTGACCGAAAATCCTATTCAAACTAAACCAGTTTGTTTCTTGAAATCATAACAAGTGGCAATGAAAATTCTTTGTCACAATGTGTTAAATTGTCTCGTCGCACTCAAAGAGGAGACACTTAGATCTCAAAAATTAGATAAGATGCTTCAGTCTGAGTTAAGTAGTTGCTGCTCTTAACAATTGCAAAATAATACAATACAAATAAAATAAACTATTTCAGCCATTCTATTATGTCCTAATCTGATCTGAGTAAACATGATAGGACACCTCATCTTATACACTGCTCCTAGTGACACTCTCCAATAGACCCAGCAGTCCTTATTTCCAGGCCCCTTCACTAACCACTGCTGCACACTCCCTCCCACAGCTGGCAATTACAACCAGGCCCTCATGTCCGGTCCCCCTGCTTTGAGAGGGAGTGTGCTCCTCTGGAGTGATTGGAGGAGGGAACTGGGAGTCAGGACTCCTGGGTTCCATTGCTGGTTTCCTATTGACCTGTGGGACTTGGGGTAAGTTGCTGCCCCCTCTAGGCTCTGTCCACAGCAGTCAAATGGGGATTTCATACTTTCCCACTATTGGAAAGTGCTGGGAGAATCCCCCAGCAAAAGCTGCTCTGACAGTGCTAAGCAGCATCTGTTTGCTTGTGAGAATGTCCTATGGGACTGTGTCAAAAGCCTTATTAACACCAAGATAGATCACATCTACTGTTTACCCACCTCCACTAGGCCCCTAACCCTGCCAAAGAAGGAGCTAGGATTGGTCTGGAATGATTTGTTCTTGACAAGTCCATGCTCACTAGTCCTAACAACCAAATTGTCCTGCAGGTGCTGACAAACTGATTGTTTAAAAAACAGAGGCTGCTCCCAATGCTACACTCGGTTTCTCAGAAATGAGTAGACTTTATGGGCAGCAGAGACCGTTAGAGCATCTAATCTGACCCCCTGCATATCACAGGCCTCCTGTCTACCACAATAGCTACTTTTGGGGCAAACACATTCCGGAAAGGCATCTAGTCTTTATTAACTGACATCAAGAGATGGAAAATCCACCACTTTCCATGGTAGCTTCTTCCTGGGTTCAATCATCCTCGCTGTTGAATATTTGTGCCTTATTTGTCATAGGAATTTGTCTCTTTTCACCTTCCAGCCATTGGGTCTTGTTCTGCCTTTCTCTGCTCGATTAAAGAGCCCTTTAATACCCAATATTTTCTCTCCATTAAGGCATTTCAACACTTCAGTGAAGTCACCTTTCAATCTTCTTTTGATAAGCTAAACAGGTTAAGCTCTTTCAATAGCTCACTAGAAGGCATTTTTCTCCAGCCCTCGGAACATTTGGTGGCTCTTTGCTGCCCCAGCTCCAATTTCTAGGACCATCTTTTTCAAAGGAGGACACCAAGACTGGAGGCAGTATTCCAATAGCAGTTTCACTGCTGCTGTGTCACCTCCCTATCCTACTCACGGCTCTGCTCCTTCGTCTAATGATGGCTTTAGCCCTGTTCACCACAGCATCACACTGGGAGCTCATGTTGAGTGGCTTCTCCACTATGGCCCCTAAATCCTTTTCAGAGTCACTGCTTTCCTGGATACACGTCCCCATTCTCGAGGTGTGGCCGACGTGCCTTGTTGCCACGCATAGGACCTTGCATTGGGAGAAATGCCGTCCAGGCCTGCTGGTACATAGGGGATAAGCACAGAACAAACGTACCTTTAGGAGCCGTGTTGTCCATAGGCTCTGAACAACATGTGGGGGTCAGCAGATTACAAATGCACGACAGACCTGTAGTGTAGACAGGTCCCAACTGCGTCTCCGTTTCCCACCCTGCTCTAAGTTTAGTCACAGCCGCCATGTCTTTTCCCCCACGTCCCTTAACCCCACGTCACTGCAGAAGAGAGATTTTCTGGTAGCCAGCTGGCTCTCCTGCATGTGGATGTCGTTCCAAAAGACGTGCTCTCTTTATGCCCGAGGGGCCGGAGCCTCCTACTGGAAACGCTCTCAGGAGTCCAGGTTCGAGGACGTCTCTGGGGAGCCTCTTCCTAGGAATAAAACCAGGGTGGCACGATGATGGAGGCGTCTCTCTCCCAGAGCTGGGAGCCAGGGACAGGGGAAGCTCCCAGCCAGGCTGTGCATCGAGGATCCCATTTCTCCCCCAAGAGACCCACACGCCCCAAGGAGTAAATGGCTCTTACCTCCATGAGAGAGCAGGGTCTCCCATCTAAGCCTCTCTGACACCCAGCATTGCTTGCTTGGATGGGACGAGGTGACCTGTCCCCACTGCTCCCTGACGGGGCTCAGCTGCAGGCTGTGCCCGTCTGGGAGGCTGTGCCAGATCCCAGGGCCTGGCAGACAGCTGGGAATGAGGCTCCAATTCCTGTCATGCCCAGAGACCCCATAGAAGGGCCAAGGGGAGAATAAAGGGCAGGAGGTGAAACTAGCCCTGAGCCTCTGTCCCACCCCCACCTCCTCAAAAGTGGAGCTTTCCGAGCTTCAGTGGGGCTAGGGGTGGGGCCTGACACAACGGCCTTTCTGCACCATATGGGGCAGGCAGAGCTCTGCCTGGGCGCAGGGGGAATGGGATGGGGGTAGATCAAGGAAAGGGGGGAGGGGAATGGGTGTGAGGGAAAGAGCTCCTGTCCCAGATGAAGGAATTTGGGGGCAGAGGAAAGGACCCTGCTCCACAGAGAGGGGAGAGGGTTTCTGTGAGTGCCAGGGGGCTCCATTTCCCCTTCCACTAGCTCCCCATTTACAGAGAGCCAGAGCAGTACCTGCAGCAGGGAGCAGGAGTTGCTGGTGGCCTCAGAGGCACAGGCCCTGCAGCGCCTCGGGCACCTGGCGAAAGTGCCGCATGATACGGAGCTGGCGCATCACATTGGCCGTGACTTCCTCCTGCTGCAAGGGAACGAGAACCTGTCTGAGACTCAGACGCCTCCGAGGAATCGGGGAGATTAACGGCCCCTGGAAACAGCAGCATTTCCACCCAGCCCCTGCCCACCTCTGAGGGATGGATTCCCCCTCCTGACCCCCATTTTGGAGTCTTGTAGTCCTTCCTAGTGACCTCCAGTGGCAACCCCCCTCCTTGTACGGGGAGCTCCTGCCACGTACAGCAGCTGTTCCACCTCCAATCCACAGCTCAAGTTCTCAGACCCCTCTCCTCCAGCCCCACCCAGGTTGGGTAGGGAGGGGACTGTAGCGGGGGGGAGGAGGGATTCTGGCAGCAGTGAAGTGGGATGTGGGGAGGTTGAGACCTTTCCCCAAGTCACCCCAGCCACTAATGCGGAAGCCGCAGGATGGCAGCCCTGGTGAATGGGACGGATCGGCAGCCCCTGCTGACTGAATCCTCCTGTTCTCTCCAGCAGGGCCGGCTTTAGGAAGGGCGGGGCCCAATTTGAACATTTTTGGCGGGGCCCTGGCAGGGATGACTAACAAAAAAAATAATGTAAAAAAAAGCCTTTCATTTCTTCCATGTATTATTTACTTTCCATAACTATATAAATAATAAAATTATATATTATGTACATTGCATCATATATGCTGTTGATCGGTTATTAATGAGCTCCGCTTCACGTGTGTGGGTCCCCGCCACTCCCTGGGGGTGTGCTAGGGTGACCAGATGTCCTGATTTTATAGGGACAGTCCCGATTTTTGGGTCTTTTTCTTATAGGATCCTATTATCCCCTACCCCCTGTCCCGATTTTTCACACTTGCTGTCTGGTCACCCTAGTGGTGTGCACATGTGTGGGTCCCAGCTGCTCCCTGCCCCCCTCATTGAAGCAGGTGTGCAGGGTTACTGCCCTGGGAACTGCAGGGCACCAGTGGACATGGGACTAGCTGGAGGCAGGGCAGGGGCTCACTGGAGGTAGGGTCTGGCTGCAGGCAGGGCAAGGGGTGCGGGGCTGGCTGGAGACAGGGGTGTGTGGGGCTGGCTGGCTTTGGGCAGGGCCGTAGGGGGGTGCGGCCGGGATTGCCTGGAGACAGGGCAGGGGGTGCGGCAGAGGCTGGCTGTGGGCAGGGGGTGCAGGGCTGGCTGCAGGCAGGGCAGGGGGGCGGGGCTGGTGCGGGCAGAACACGGGGGGCGGGGCTGGAGGTAGGGCAGGGGTACAGCAGGGGCTGGCTGCGGACAGGGGGTGCAGGGCTGGCTGGAGACAGGGGCTGGCTGCGGGTAGAGCAGGGGGTGCGGGGCTGGTGCGGGGACGGGGTGCAGCAGAGGCAGCTGGAGCCCCGGCCCTTTAAATAGCCCCCGAGCCCCCCGCTATCCCAGGGCTCTGGGGGCTATTTAAAGGGCCCAGGGCTCCCCTGCTTCTACCGCCCCGGCCCTTTAAATAGCCGCGAGAGCCCTGGGGAAGCAGCGGGGCTCCAGTGGCTATTTAAAGGGCCGGGGCGGTAGAGGCAGCGGGAGCCCCAGACTTTTTAAATAGCCCCCAGAGCCCCGCAGCCCTACCCCAGGGCTCCAGCAGTGGGGGTCTGGTGGCAATTTAAAGGGCCTGGGGCTCCGGCGCCTGCTGGGAGCCCTAGGTCCTTTAAATTGCCCCCTGGGGAAGCCGGGCCACCCTGGTACAGCGCACCGGCTCTTGCCGGTACACCGTACCGGGGCTTGGGCCCGGGGCCCGATTCAGGGGAATTGGTTGAATTGGCCTAAAGCCGGCCCTGGTGGGGGGATGGCCACAGAGCCGCAGGGAGGGGAACCCTGAGGTGTGGGGGCTGGGTGGGTACTGGGAGTTCCTCCTGAAGGGACAGGGGTTGGCCAAGGTCACTCAGCCCCGGGGTGTGGGAGGGGGACTGGCTGAGGGCACTCAGAGCCCCAGGAAGTGGGGGGGGCTGAGGGGAGGGACTGGCCAGGGGCACTAAGAGCCCTGGGGGGGGGAGCTATCCCGGGGGGGGGCACTCAGAGCCCCAGGAAGTGGGGGGGGGCTGAGGGGAGGGACTGGCCAGGGGCACTCAGAGCTCGGGGGGGGGGGCTGTCCAGGGGGGGCACTCACAGCCCCAGGAGGTGGGTGGGGGAGGGGCACACAGGATTTCAGGAATTCCCTGGCAGTGAAGAGCTGCTGGCGGCAGGGAGGAGCCAGCCGTGACAATCCCCACTTGGGATCCCTGGCTGCGCTAGTGGCTATGGGGGCCCGTGGCCAAGCTGCAGCGGAAGGTGACCTGAAGGAAATGCCTCGGCCTCGGCCTCCGGCTAGGAAGGGCTTGGGCCAGACAATGACCCACCGCGCAGTGTCCCAGCTCCCTGCCCCACACCTGCGGGGCACGGCCCCTCCTCTGTAGGGAGGTTGGCATGTACCTTAGTGCTGCTTCCTCCATCCCCAAAGGCCTCTCCCAGCCAGTCTCTGGCAACCCTGCCGTTCAATACGCACATTACCCTGCTGTGACATACCGGGGGGGGACACCTCGGGGATGGGGGGGCTGTCACACAGCTGGGCAATTTAAGCCGGCTGGGCCGGGGTGTCTGTCTCCCTGGAGCTGGGGTCTCAGCCCAGGTGTCTCTTTGCCCTTACCCACAGTCGCCCCCGGGCGAGGTGGGAGCGCCCCACGTTGCGTTCCAGCCCCACATTCGCACCCACAAGTGCTGGTGGGTTTCAATCCCAGCTGAACACGCCCACCTGGCCCTAGTGCAGAGCAGAAGGGCCCAGCGCTGCCCCACAGACCCTCTGGCTCTCCGAGCCCGCTCTTACCCATCACCGCAGCACGTCTGTCCCAGGCTGAATGCTGCTGCTCTGTCCAGAGAGGCTGGCACTTCTCGCTCCTGCCGTACGAGGGGCAGGTGCTGCTACTGACTGCTCCCCCTAACCCCCGCCCTGCTGCGCTCTGGGGATGCTGCCCTGCTGTGGAGCTCTCAGGTGTCTTGAACTGGAATTTGTTTGGAGAGAAACTGCTAAGGAGCCTTATCAGCCCCGAGCAGAGAGTACCTGGGAGCCTGCCTGGGTCGGGCGGGTCTGGTACAGCCTCCCCCCAGATAAGGCTCTTCCCTGGACCTGCCACCCATTGGAATCTGGAACGATTCCCTCCGAGGTAACACCCGGGACAGCCAGGGCAGGGCAGAACTCGGGGCTGGTAGTGCCCGGGCCAGGCCAAGGCCCTATCATTCAACCATTATTCCTGCCAATGTGTGACACGAACAGGCCAAATGGGTGACACACGCCTGCAAACAGCTGGGCTTTGGTGCTCCCCCTGCCGTAGCTGACGGGTACTAACGGGCTGAAGGATGTTCTCTTGCTGGGTGCTTTAAATAAACAAAACTAGAGCTGCACATTCCAGCCCACAGAGGTGCCACTGCCCATCCCCTATGGCCTGCAGACCCCAGAAGTTGTGTTACAAGCCCTACGCAGTCAGGCCCCAGCGGGAGCCACGGTCTCCCAGCACCCTGCATGCTTTGGGCCAGGTCCCTACTGCAGATGCACCCTGCCACCGCCAGCTTCCCCGGGCCCCCGTTTCTCTGCCTGGCCCACAGCTGACCCCCACATGGTCAGGAAAAGCCATCAAGTGCCCCAGACACATTCAGGCTTCTTCTCACCAATGAGTCCCAGAGATGGGGCACCGGCTGATTCATCACCTGCCTGAGAGCAGGCAAACGTGCGAGATTTGTGTGTCCTGGTGACATTAAAGCTCACAGTGTAACGTGCCTCTGCTTGGCAACTCCCTCCCCTCTCGGTCAGAGATGGGTCGCCCTTCCCGGCCCTTTGCGAAGCCCCTCTATATGCGCAGCGTTCGGGGAGGGCTGAGGCAGGAGCGGGGGTGCTTGGCGGAGTCTATTTTGGGAGATTAGGGGTGGCAGAGTTGTGCTTTATTTGCAGTTTTCTTTCTTTCTTCCACTGCCTGGGGACTGTAGCAGGGAAGGCAGTATCAGATACTAGGGTGGTGGGCACCCTGATCAAAGCCTGGACAGACAGACAGACAGACGTGCTGCCGTTCCGTATTTACCTGGGTTTGGTGTTGGAGTTGAAGGCCAGAGCGCCTAGAGTCTGGGATCGACGTCCTAGCCTGGCTCACGGTTGCAGTCCAGATAACCACTGCAGCCGGTCCTTGGACCGTTCATCTGAGCCTCTCGTGGCATTTGTGCAGAACTCCTCACCCCCAGGAACACCGCCAGGCTCAATAAGGGATCGGATATTTGTGTGCCCAGCCAGAACCTCCAGGGTTGGACGCGTTACTGCTGCACGTCCTGGAAGGGACATTGACCCTCCAGCTCCGGGGCGTTAGCTGGTCTCTGGCTAGGACCTCCCTGTACCTTCCTATGCAGCATCCGGTACTGGCCGTTGTCAGACACCAGAAGGATCCCAGCTCAGCTGTGGTCTGGCGTTTCCCCTGCTCCTCCTGGGTCAGGGCATTACCCAGCTCTAACTAAAGGGCCTGAGATGGGGCAGATCATCCCACATCTGTTCCTGTGGGGTTCTCACCCCTTCCGGTGCAGCAACCAGTGCTGGTTGCTGTCTGAGAAGGTCACTGGCCCACGTGGACTTTGGGTCACAGCCAGGCTGGCAATTGCCACATCTCTACATGTGCTTTTCTGGGAAAACCCCTTTCCTTGTACGCTTGGGATGCGCTGCCCGATGGGGGAGGTGGCATGTGGGAGGGAAAGTAGCCTGGGCCCAGATGCTGCCAGGAGCTCAGGGTGGGCACTGGGGATCCCATACTGCTGCCTGCAGTGACAGCCTGACCCCTAGTGGCTGCAGTTCATTGCTGCAGCGTGTGCTGAGAGTGGGAGACAGGCGCACCCAAAGCATGAGGCAGGAGAGGAGAGGAGTCGGGGAAGGGGCAGCCTTTCCCAGCTCTGGTTCTGCTGATCGCTGTGGCTATCATCCCAGCAGAGGACAAAGTGGCCAGTTTAGTCCCTTTGGGACTTGGTTCATTGCTTACTGGTAAGGGACTTGCGTGAGTCTCACTGCTCCAGCCCAAATTTGAGCTTCTGTTTGCATTGCTCCTTTGTGTCTGTGGCATAATTTTATTCTTTCTTTGCTCTTGTGTTCTCATTAGCTCACGGGCTGAACTCTGGTGCTGTTGACGGGACCAGTATCATTTATCTGAAATATTTATCAGCTACTTCTCTCACTGTTGGAAATTGTCATTGGAATCAACAACACTAGAATTTGTTTTTTCTGTTCTGAAAATGAAACAAGTTATGTTTAAACAAATTTTAAAATATCCAAATATCGGTAAGTCATTTCCCATAGTACAGCCGTTGGCTATGAAGTGGTTTTAAATTCAATGTTTAAGACGCAGGACATTTTAATACAGGACATATCAGTATGCAATATTTAAAGAGTGAAAGCTGCATATGGTCAATCATTTAATTTTGCCATAACAAGAAATAACAACTGTTTTGTTACCACAGATATACACAAACATATAGACTGAATCTTGAATATGTTCCTTTTTTATTTTCCAGAATTTAGACCTTGGGTGCAGAATTGGTAGAATGAAAAGAGATGCAAAAAAATTATGTTAAGAGGAAACAGACACAGTTTAATGAAAGTTAATCATAAAAAGACCCTTCTTGCCCATGTCAAAGTTAGAATCAGGACTCACAATTTTGTCAAGACCACTCTGTTTATTAGCACAGCGCTCTGCTAATACATTCAGATAATGTGAGCCCCCATGCAAGACCCAAACGGTCTTATTTATACAGATAAAAGGGTGCGAACTAAACAAAGGGACAGAGAGAGCAAAATTGTAAAATTTGTATGGGGCACAATATGCATATCCTGTTTCCTTATTAACTCTTATCGATCTAAGGCTAATGCTTCACCAATTGCCCTTACGTGGGGCAATTCATTAAGCAGTTAATGTCTGCTTTCCTGCCCCCTGGCTTGCAGCATTTCTCATTTCTACTTAAAGGTACATACAGCATTCTTTAATTCTATTTCTTTAATAGAATTCATTTCACTTTCACAATCCCTCCTTTTGGTCAAGTTTACGCAAAGACCAACAATTACTGGGTTCCACATATTAATCATTCTTTATCTCTTCGTTCATCAGTGATATTTAACATCATCATATTAGCACTCTATTTTGGGGCCATCACCTGGGTGGCATACCTTACACAATTCTGGATGCAAACAGGAGATTAACTGAAAACATACAAAAATCATTAGGATTCCAAACAGGATAGTCAGGGCTCCCTGAAACAACCAGTTTCCTATGCCAGAGACATTGAACAGGTTACTTAGCCACTTCCATAAAGAATTCAGCTCTTCATGGGGAAGATATGCGATTTGTTCTAAGTGACTAGCGCGATCTATTACCTCATTAGTGTCATCA
The DNA here is from genome assembly GCF_011386835.1 of Chrysemys picta bellii. Lineage (NCBI taxonomy): Eukaryota > Metazoa > Chordata > Testudines > Emydidae > Chrysemys > Chrysemys picta. The sequence goes on from NW_027052912.1 coordinate 98,771, forward strand.
GGTATGAATCATAGAATCATAGAATATCAGGGTTGGAAGGGACCTCAGGAGGTCATCTAGTCCAACCCCCTGCTCAAAGCAGGACCAATTCCCAGCTAAATCATCCCAGCCAGGGCTTTGTCAAGCCTGACCTTAAAAACCTCTAAGGAAGGAGCAACAGAGGGTCCTGTGGCACCTTTGAGATTAACAGAAGTATTGGGAGCATAAGCTTTCGTGGGTAAGAACCTCACTTCTTCAGATGCAAGTAATGGAAATCTCCAGAGGCAGGTATAAATCAGTGTGGAGATAAGGAGGTTAGTTCAATCAGGGAGGGTGAGGTGCTCTGCTAGCAGTTGAGGTGTGAACACCAAGGGAGGAGAAACTGCTTCTGTAGTTGGATAGCCATTCACAGTCTTTGTTTAATCCTGATCTGATGGTGTCAAATTTGCAAATGAACTGGAGCTCAGCAGTTTCTCTTTGGAGTCTGGTCCTGAAGTTTTTTTGCTGTAAGATGGCTACCTTTACATCTGCTATTGTGTGGCCAGGGAGGTTGAAGTGTTCTCCTACAGGTTTTTGGCGTACGTCAGCAGCAGATGCCAACACCTGACAATATGAAATCAGTTCAGAAAGAACTCGGAGTTTTATGGATCTGTCAACATTTCTTCCACGCCTCGGATATGTACGTGAGCCCGAGATGACTACGGGACAAAGCTGCAGGCTGGACATGGGCGCTTTAGCATGATGTAGCCTGCAACGTATCAAGGAGCAGGTGACCAACTATCCCACCCTGAAATACTAGGATGTGAATGGAGAGACAGCCTGGCAGTGGGATGGGGCTGAAGGCTGAGAGTTTACACAAATCCCCTTTTGCCAGCAGCCGGCTCTCCTGCCAGCAGCTCCCGCCCTGCCCCAGCTCAGGGCTCCTGTCCTGCAGCTTCTCTGTTTTCTTTCCAAATTTCCCAGGCTGCCCCACACCATTCGTTCAACCTCCCAGGGTCAGAGTTAATGCTGTGTGTTTGAGTGGTACTCCCCCAGCCAATCAGGTTTTTTCAGTGTAGCCTGGGGGGCGGGAGCGCTCTCCCAGCTTCACACCAGAAAGTGTCTACACACCAGCTGGTGGCCCCCAAGGGCCTGCCCTACATGCGGCTGATACCGCGATGCCACAGCTCTTAGCCATCAGCTATGAGAAAGGGGCTGGGATGTGCATCACTGACTTCTTACCCAGAGCATTTATTCTGGCACTTTCCGCTCAGAACCACCTCCATTCCCTGCAGCCTGGCTGGGGGGGGGTGGGGGAGGAAGGAGGAGAACAGCTGCACTGCACTGCACAGCTGGAAAGGCACCCCCTGGTGGGTGCCTGGGGCAAGGCCCCTCCAGCTAGAAGACCTGCTCTTCACCAGAGGAAGCTGGGTTGGGATCCCTCCCACAGCTCTGCCCCAGGGGCCTTGGCAGGTCTCTGACTTACAACAGGTCTGGATGGGAACTGCAAGGAGACAATCTCCCCAGAGGAAAAGATTCAGTGTTAACGTCCCAGAGACTGGGGAGACCTTGGTGCCTCTGTCGGCGATGGGGCCATCCATGGGCCAGAGTGCCCAGGGCTGGGGAGCTCAGGGACAGGGGGGCAAGTGTATCGGGCTGGGAGGACCCACTGGTGGACATCACACTTCTGAACAGGGGTTCGGGTCCTTGGGACCGGAATTGGAGGTGGGGTTGGGTGCAGGTGGCACAGTTACGCGGCATTGGCTGGGGTTGGCATGAGTTACGCCTTGAGAGGCTTTTGTTGATTTGGTGTCTCTTTAGGGGACAGCTAGATCCTGGTGGGAGTCTCAGAGGCCTCCGGGGGGAGGAAGAAAAGCAGCCAGGAGCCACCATCAGACACTCCTGACTAGGGTACACTTGCCCCCCATCTCTTCCTCCCCACATGGAGCCTGCAGCTCTATTTGTGGGGTCAGGGTGGGGTGAATGGTGGCACAGCAAGGAGGCCTGCCTGGGGCACGTGGGCAGCGGGGAGTGGTGGTTTGGAGGATTAAAACGGGCTGGGGAAGGCATCTCAAAGGAGCTCTGTGCTGGGGCTGGGCTGTGTACGGTGTGCTGGGTTCAGACTCCTGTCTATTTCTGTTTGTCTGTTTAGACTGGCAGCCCTTCTGGGTGTGGGCAGCACCCAGCAATGGCCCTGGTCCTGACTGGGCCTCTTGGCGCTACCGTAACCCAAATCAACAGGAATATGAATGGTCCTGCTCGTCAGTCTGTG
>NW_027052913.1:0-2500 GCF_011386835.1 Chrysemys picta bellii
GGCGGGACGGACGGCGGGTGTCCAGCGCCCAGCGGCTTCCTCCAGCGGGGACCCACGGACCCCAAAGCCGCAGGGGGAGGCCCCGGGCCCGGGCCCGACTCGCTCGGCCCCCCCGCCTCCCCTGCGCCCGGCCCCGGCCCGCGGGACCGCCCCGAATCCCCCCGCGGCCACCCAGGCCAGGCCTGGCCTGGCGGACGGACGGCGGGTGTCCAGCTCCCAGTGGCTTCCTCCAGCGGGGACCCACGGACCCCAAAGCCGCAGGGGGAGGCCCCGGGCCCGGGACGGACTCGCTCGGCCCCCCCGCCTCCCCTGCGCCCGGCCCCCGGCCCGCGGGACCGCCCCGAATCCCCCCGCGGCCATCCAGGCCAGGCCTGGCCTGGCGGGCCGGTGTGCGGCTCCCCCGGGCTTCCTCCCCCGACGACCCGCGCCCCCCTGAGCCGCAGGCGGAGACCCCGGCCCCGGGGCGGACCGGCCCGGGCTCGCTCGAGCCCCCTGCGCCCGGCCCGCAGGACCGCCCCCCCGAATCCCCCGGGAGAGGCCCGGCCTGCACGCCACTGACGACCCGCGGCCCCCAAAGTCGCAGGAGGCGCCCCCCCCCGGTTAGCCCCGTCTCGCTCCGCGCCCCCCGCCCCTCGCTGCCGGGACCGGGCGCCGCCCCAGAGTCAGCCGCAGCCGGCCGGCCTGAGAGCTGCCCTCCTGTGGACGACGGTGAGTTTACCTTGATACTAACCGGCCGTCAGCCAGGTCAACCCCATTGCTAGACTGGGGTGGACCTGGTGGCCGAGTGGGGACTTGGAACATTTGACAGCTGCTTCCCGGGGCTTGACCGGTTGTCCTGAACGCCCCCCACCCCCAGCCCCAGCCCCCGGCTCCTGCTCCCCTCTCCCCAGCCTCGGTGCTCCGCTCCCTGCCTCGGAGGCTGCCTCTCTGCGGCGCCTGCATCGCCTCCGAGGACGCGCACCCTCCGGAGGCTGGACGTAAACCCACCACTGCCGCTGACCCGGCTCTCCGAGGGACGACTGTGAGGCCTCCCCCCCCCCCCCACCCCCGGACCGCCCTGGGGACGACTGCTAAGCCTCCCCCACCGGACCGCCCGGGGCAAGACTGCTAAGCCTCCCTCCCACACACACACACACACACTGTCGGGGGAGGACTATTAAGCTTTCCCCCTGGAGCGCCCGGGGCGGACGACTGTTAAGCCTGCCCCCGGAGTCCTCGGGGGAGGACTATTAAGCTTTCCCCCCTGGAGCGCCCGGGGGGGGACGACTATTAAGCCTGGCCCCCGGAGTCCTCGGGGGACGACTATTAAGCCTCCCCCGGACTGGCCGGGGGGCGACTATTAAGCCTCCCCCGGACCTGCTCCGTCTCGACTATTAAGCCCCCCTCTGTGGTCCTCAAGACCACTGCCGTGCTGCCCTCGGAGTGGGGTGACACCCGGGCCGGAAAGCAAACCGGCCACCAGGTCAACCCGTCGAATCCAATGGGTTGACCTGGTGGCCGGAAAGCAAACCAGCCGCCAGGTCAACCCGTCGAAACCAATGGGTTGACCTGGTGGCCGGAAAGCAAAACGGCCGCCAGGTCAACCCAGTAGATTCAGCGGGTTGACCTGGTGGCCGAACGGGGACTTTGAAAATTTGACAGCCGCTTCCCGGGGGTTGACCTGTTGTCCCGGTGGGGACTTTGAACATTTGACAGCCGCCTCCCAGGGCTTGACCTATTGTCCCGGTGGGGACTTTGAGAATTTTACAGCCGCTTCCCGGGCTTGACCTGGTGGCCGAGTGGGGACGTTGAACATTTGACAGCCGCTTCCAGGGGGTTGACCTGTTGTCCTGAACGCCCCCCACCTCCCCCCCGGCTCCTGCTCCCCACTCCCCAGCCTCGGTGCTCCGCTCCCTGCCTCGGAGGCTGCCTCTCTGCGGCGGCTGCATCGCGTCCGAGGACGCTCACCCTCCGGAGGCTGGACGTAAAGCCTGACACCCGCCACCGCCGCCGACACGGCTCTCGGAGGGACGACTCTGAGGCCTCCCCCCACCCCCGGACCGCCCTGGGGACGACTGCTAAGCCTCCCCCCGCCCACACCCACACCCACACTGTCGGGGGATGACTCTTAAGCCTCTCCCAGACTGCCTGGGGAACGACTATTAAGCCTGCCCCCCGGAGCACTCGGGGGACGACTATTAAGCCTCCCGCGGACTGCCCGGGGGATGACTATTAAGCCTCCCCTGGAACGACTATTAAGCCTCCCCCGGACTGGCCGGGGGGCGACTATTAAGCCTATCCTCGGGGGAGGACTATTAAGCTTTCCCCCTGGAGCGCCCGGGGGGACGACTATTAAGCCTGGCCCCCGGAGTCCTCGGGGGACGACTATTAAGCCTCCCCCGGACCTGCTCCCTCTCGACTATTAAGCCCCCCCTCTGCGGTCCTCAGCACCACTGCCGCGCTGCCCTGGGAGTGGGGTGACATCCGGTCCGGAAAGCAAACCGGCCACCAGGTCAACCCG
>NW_027052913.1:15000-20000 GCF_011386835.1 Chrysemys picta bellii
CTGGTGCCCGGGAGGGGACTCTGAAAATTTTTCAGCCCTTTCGACTCGGGGTTGACCTGGTGGCCGAGAGGGGACTCGCACGGCAGGCAAGCCGCCCTGGGCTCACCCTCCCCGGCCGCAGCGAGGGACTGCCACCCGGCCGACTGGATCGGGCCCCTGGAAGTCTGGAAAAAAGAATGGAACCTGACGCCTCCGAGGAGGGGGCGCCCAGGGAAGGAGGGAGATCCGGGTTGACCTGGTGACCGGACGGGAAAGAGGCCACCTGGCGTCCCCCCCCCTTAAAACCTAGGGGTTGACCTGGTGGCCGGAAAGCGAACCGGCCAGCAGGTGAACCCTTTCGATTCCACGGGTTGACCTGGTGGCCGGAAAGCGAACCGGCCAGCAGGTGAACCCGTTCGATTCCACGGGTTGACCTGGTGCCCGGGAGGGGACTCTGAAAATTTTTCAGCCCTTTCGACTCGGGGTTGACCTGGTGGCCGAGAGGGGACTCGCACGGCAGGCAAGCCGCCCTGGGCTGACCCTCCCCGGCCGCAGCGAGGGACTGCCTCCCGGCCGACAGGATCGGGCCCCTGGAAGTCTGGGGGCGGGGGGAAATCGCCCCACGCCTCCGAGGAGGGCTGCCCGGGCGGGCCTGGCCCCGGAGCTCGAAAAAAAAAAAAAGGATCGGGCCCACTAGAGACATGGACCAGGCCGCCCTGGGCTCACCCTCCCCGGCCGCAGCGAGGGACTGCCTCCCGGCCGACTGGATCGGGCCCCTGGAAGTCTGGGGGGGGGGGGGGAATGGAACCTGACGCCTCCGAGGAGGGGACGCCCAGGGAAGGAGGGAGATCCGGGTTGACCTGGTGACCGGACGGGAAAGAGGCCACCGGGCGTGCCCCCGTTAAAACCCCTAGGGGTTGACCTGGTGGCCGGAAAGCAAACCGGCCAGCAGGTGAACCCTTTCGATTCCACGGGTTGACCTGGTGCCCGGGAAGCGAACCGGCCAGCAGGTGAACCCGTCCGATTCCACGGGTTGACCTGGTGCCCGGGAGGGGACTCTGAAAATTTTTCAGCCCTTTCGACTCGGGGTTGACCTGGTGGCCGAGAGGGGCCTCGCACGGCAGGCAAGCCGCCCTGGGCTCACCCTCCCCGGCCGCAGCGAGGGACTGCCCCTCCCCACCCCCCGGCTGACAGGATCGGGCGCACTGGAAGTCCGGGACAGTATTTTCCCCGACGCCGGGGAGGGCGGGCGGAGGGGCTCTGGCGGCCAGCCCGGGCCCCGGAGCTCGAAAAGGAAAAAAGGACCGGGCCCGCGAGAGACGGGGGCCCTGCCGCAGGGGGGGGGGGCAGTCCGACCGGGGCTCACCGTGCGGCAGGCCCGGGCGTCGGCAGGGGAAAGCGGGCGAGGAGGCGCGGGGCCGGGTGCCTACGGCCATACCGGACCGAACGCCCCCGATCCCGTCCGATCTCGGAAGGTAAACCGTCCCGGGCCTGGCTAGTACTTGGATGGGTGACCGCCTGGGAATCCCAGGTGCCGTAGGCAGCTTTTCCCGGTCCGAGTCAGCTCTCTCTCCTTTTCTGGGGGGGAAGGAGAGGGGGGGACGGGCCGGAAAGCCCCTCGTCGCTCCTGCCGAGTCGGAGGTCGCGGCCGCAGGTCACGGGTCTGGGCGCCTGGGGTCCGGCTCCCCACCCACCCGGCTTCCTCCGCGGAGGACCCCCCCCGGGGCCACCGAAGCCGCTGGGGGAGACCCCGGGCATGGGGCGGACTGGCCCGGACCCTCCCGGCCGCCGGCCCGCAGGTCCGCCCCGAATCCCCCCCCGCGGCCACCCAGGCCAGGCCTGGCCAGGCGGGACGGACGGCGGGTGTCCAGCGCCCAGCGGCTTCCTCCAGCGGGGACCCACGGACCCCAAAGCCGCAGGGGGAGGCCCCGGGCCCGGGACGGACTCGCTCGGACCCCCTGCGCCCGGCCGCCGGCCCGCGGGACCGCCCCGAATCCCCCCGCGGCCACCCAGGCCAGGCCTGGCCAGGCGGGACGGACGGCGGGTGTCCAGCGCCCAGCGGCTTCCTCCAGCGGGGACCCACGGACCCCAAAGCCGCAGGGGGAGGCCCCGGGCCCGGGCCCGACTCGCTCGGCCCCCCCGCCTCCCCTGCGCCCGGCCCCCGGCCCGCGGGACCGCCCCGAATCCCCCCGCGGCCACCCAGGCCAGGCCTGGCCTGGCGGGACGGACGGCGGGTGTCCAGCTCCCAGTGGCTTCCTCCAGCGGGGACCCACGGACCCCAAAGCCGCAGGGGGAGGCCCCGGGCCCGGGACGGACTCGCTCGGCCCCCCCGCCTCCCCTGCGCCCGGCCCCCGGCCCGCGGGACCGCCCCGAATCCCCCCGCGGCCATCCAGGCCAGGCCTGGCCTGGCGGGCCGGTGTGCGGCTCCCCCGGGCTTCCTCCCCCGACGACCCGCGCCCCCCTGAGCCGCAGGCGGAGACCCCGGCCCCGGGGCGGACCGGCCCGGGCTCGCTCGAGCCCCCTGCGCCCGGCCCGCAGGACCGCCCCCCCGAATCCCCCGGGAGAGGCCCGGCCTGCACGCCACTGACGACCCGCGGCCCCCAAAGTCGCAGGAGGCGCCCCCCCCCGGTTAGCCCCGTCTCGCTCCGCGCCCCCCGCCCCTCGCTGCCGGGACCGGGCGCCGCCCCAGAGTCAGCCGCAGCCGGCCGGCCTGAGAGCTGCCCTCCTGTGGACGACGGTGAGTTTACCTTGATACTAACCGGCCGTCAGCCAGGTCAACCCCATTGCTAGACTGGGGTGGACCTGGTGGCCGAGTGGGGACTTGGAACATTTGACAGCTGCTTCCCGGGGCTTGACCGGTTGTCCTGAACGCCCCCCACCCCCAGCCCCAGCCCCCGGCTCCTGCTCCCCTCTCCCCAGCCTCGGTGCTCCGCTCCCTGCCTCGGAGGCTGCCTCTCTGCGGCGCCTGCATCGCCTCCGAGGACGCGCACCCTCCGGAGGCTGGACGTAAACCCACCACTGCCGCTGACCCGGCTCTCCGAGGGACGACTGTGAGGCCTCCCCCCCCCCCCCACCCCCGGACCGCCCTGGGGACGACTGCTAAGCCTCCCCCACCGGACCGCCCGGGGCAAGACTGCTAAGCCTCCCTCCCACACACACACACACACACTGTCGGGGGAGGACTATTAAGCTTTCCCCCTGGAGCGCCCGGGGCGGACGACTGTTAAGCCTGCCCCCGGAGTCCTCGGGGGAGGACTATTAAGCTTTCCCCCCTGGAGCGCCCGGGGGGGGACGACTATTAAGCCTGGCCCCCGGAGTCCTCGGGGGACGACTATTAAGCCTCCCCCGGACTGGCCGGGGGGCGACTATTAAGCCTCCCCCGGACCTGCTCCGTCTCGACTATTAAGCCCCCCTCTGTGGTCCTCAAGACCACTGCCGTGCTGCCCTCGGAGTGGGGTGACACCCGGGCCGGAAAGCAAACCGGCCACCAGGTCAACCCGTCGAATCCAATGGGTTGACCTGGTGGCCGGAAAGCAAACCAGCCGCCAGGTCAACCCGTCGAAACCAATGGGTTGACCTGGTGGCCGGAAAGCAAAACGGCCGCCAGGTCAACCCAGTAGATTCAGCGGGTTGACCTGGTGGCCGAACGGGGACTTTGAAAATTTGACAGCCGCTTCCCGGGGGTTGACCTGTTGTCCCGGTGGGGACTTTGAACATTTGACAGCCGCCTCCCAGGGCTTGACCTATTGTCCCGGTGGGGACTTTGAGAATTTTACAGCCGCTTCCCGGGGCTTGACCTGGTGGCCGAGTGGGGACGTTGAACATTTGACAGCCGCTTCCAGGGGGTTGACCTGTTGTCCTGAACGCCCCCCACCTCCCCCCCGGCTCCTGCTCCCCACTCCCCAGCCTCGGTGCTCCGCTCCCTGCCTCGGAGGCTGCCTCTCTGCGGCGGCTGCATCGCGTCCGAGGACGCTCACCCTCCGGAGGCTGGACGTAAAGCCTGACACCCGCCACCGCCGCCGACACGGCTCTCGGAGGGACGACTCTGAGGCCTCCCCCCACCCCCGGACCGCCCTGGGGACGACTGCTAAGCCTCCCCCCCGCCCACACCCACACCCACACTGTCGGGGGATGACTCTTAAGCCTCTCCCAGACTGCCTGGGGAACGACTATTAAGCCTGCCCCCCGGAGCACTCGGGGGACGACTATTAAGCCTCCCGCGGACTGCCCGGGGGATGACTATTAAGCCTCCCCTGGAACGACTATTAAGCCTCCCCCGGACTGGCCGGGGGGCGACTATTAAGCCTATCCTCGGGGGAGGACTATTAAGCTTTCCCCCTGGAGCGCCCGGGGGGACGACTATTAAGCCTGGCCCCCGGAGTCCTCGGGGGACGACTATTAAGCCTCCCCCGGACCTGCTCCCTCTCGACTATTAAGCCCCCCCTCTGCGGTCCTCAGCACCACTGCCGCGCTGCCCTGGGAGTGGGGTGACATCCGGTCCGGAAAGCAAACCGGCCACCAGGTCAACCCGTCGAATCCAATGGGTTGACCTGGTGGCCGGAAAGCAAACCGGTCGCCAGGTCAACCCGTCGAATCCAATGGGTTGACCTGGTGGCCGGAAAGCAAACCGGCCGCCAGGTCAACCCAGTAGATTCAGCGGGTTGACCTGGTGGCCGAACGGGGACTTTGAAAATTTGACAGCCGCTTCCCGGGGGTTGACCTGTTGTCCCGGTGGGGACTTTGAACATTTGACAGCCGCCTCCCAGGGCTTGACCTGTTGTCCCGGGGGGGACTTTGAACATTTGACAGCCGCTTCCCGGGGCTTGATCGGTTGTCCTGAACGCCCCCCCCACCCACCCACCCCAGCCCCCGGCTCCTGCTCCCCTCTCCCCAGCCTCGGTGCTCCGCTCCTTGCCTCAGAGGCTGCCTCTCTGCGGCAGCTGCATCCCGTCCGAGGACGCTCACCCTCCGGAGGCTGGACGTAAAGCCTGACACCCGCCACCGCCGCCGACCCGGCTCTC
>NW_027052913.1:32500-35000 GCF_011386835.1 Chrysemys picta bellii
CGCACGGCAGGCAAGCCGCCCTGGGCTGACCCTCCCCGGCCGCAGCGAGGGACTGCCTCCCGGCCGACAGGATCGGGCCCCTGGAAGTCTGGGGGCGGGGGGAAATCGCCCCACGCCTCCGAGGAGGGCTGCCCGGGCGGGCCTGGCCCCGGAGCTCGAAAAAAAAAAAAAGGATCGGGCCCACTAGAGACATGGACCAGGCCGCCCTGGGCTCACCCTCCCCGGCCGCAGCGAGGGACTGCCTCCCGGCCGACTGGATCGGGCCCCTGGAAGTCTGGGGGGGGGGGGGGAATGGAACCTGACGCCTCCGAGGAGGGGACGCCCAGGGAAGGAGGGAGATCCGGGTTGACCTGGTGACCGGACGGGAAAGAGGCCACCGGGCGTGCCCCCGTTAAAACCCCTAGGGGTTGACCTGGTGGCCGGAAAGCAAACCGGCCAGCAGGTGAACCCTTTCGATTCCACGGGTTGACCTGGTGCCCGGGAAGCGAACCGGCCAGCAGGTGAACCCGTCCGATTCCACGGGTTGACCTGGTGCCCGGGAGGGGACTCTGAAAATTTTTCAGCCCTTTCGACTCGGGGTTGACCTGGTGGCCGAGAGGGGCCTCGCACGGCAGGCAAGCCGCCCTGGGCTCACCCTCCCCGGCCGCAGCGAGGGACTGCCCCTCCCCACCCCCCGGCTGACAGGATCGGGCGCACTGGAAGTCCGGGACAGTATTTTCCCCGACGCCGGGGAGGGCGGGCGGAGGGGCTCTGGCGGCCAGCCCGGGCCCCGGAGCTCGAAAAGGAAAAAAGGACCGGGCCCGCGAGAGACGGGGGCCCTGCCGCAGGGGGGGGGGGCAGTCCGACCGGGGCTCACCGTGCGGCAGGCCCGGGCGTCGGCAGGGGAAAGCGGGCGAGGAGGCGCGGGGCCGGGTGCCTACGGCCATACCGGACCGAACGCCCCCGATCCCGTCCGATCTCGGAAGGTAAACCGTCCCGGGCCTGGCTAGTACTTGGATGGGTGACCGCCTGGGAATCCCAGGTGCCGTAGGCAGCTTTTCCCGGTCCGAGTCAGCTCTCTCTCCTTTTCTGGGGGGGAAGGAGAGGGGGGGACGGGCCGGAAAGCCCCTCGTCGCTCCTGCCGAGTCGGAGGTCGCGGCCGCAGGTCACGGGTCTGGGCGCCTGGGGTCCGGCTCCCCACCCACCCGGCTTCCTCCGCGGAGGACCCCCCCCGGGGCCACCGAAGCCGCTGGGGGAGACCCCGGGCATGGGGCGGACTGGCCCGGACCCTCCCGGCCGCCGGCCCGCAGGTCCGCCCCGAATCCCCCCCCGCGGCCACCCAGGCCAGGCCTGGCCAGGCGGGACGGACGGCGGGTGTCCAGCGCCCAGCGGCTTCCTCCAGCGGGGACCCACGGACCCCAAAGCCGCAGGGGGAGGCCCCGGGCCCGGGACGGACTCGCTCGGACCCCCTGCGCCCGGCCGCCGGCCCGCGGGACCGCCCCGAATCCCCCCGCGGCCACCCAGGCCAGGCCTGGCCAGGCGGGACGGACGGCGGGTGTCCAGCGCCCAGCGGCTTCCTCCAGCGGGGACCCACGGACCCCAAAGCCGCAGGGGGAGGCCCCGGGCCCGGGCCCGACTCGCTCGGCCCCCCCGCCTCCCCTGCGCCCGGCCCCCGGCCCGCGGGACCGCCCCGAATCCCCCCGCGGCCACCCAGGCCAGGCCTGGCCTGGCGGGACGGACGGCGGGTGTCCAGCTCCCAGTGGCTTCCTCCAGCGGGGACCCACGGACCCCAAAGCCGCAGGGGGAGGCCCCGGGCCCGGGACGGACTCGCTCGGCCCCCCCGCCTCCCCTGCGCCCGGCCCCCGGCCCGCGGGACCGCCCCGAATCCCCCCGCGGCCATCCAGGCCAGGCCTGGCCTGGCGGGCCGGTGTGCGGCTCCCCCGGGCTTCCTCCCCCGACGACCCGCGCCCCCCTGAGCCGCAGGCGGAGACCCCGGCCCCGGGGCGGACCGGCCCGGGCTCGCTCGAGCCCCCTGCGCCCGGCCCGCAGGACCGCCCCCCCGAATCCCCCGGGAGAGGCCCGGCCTGCACGCCACTGACGACCCGCGGCCCCCAAAGTCGCAGGAGGCGCCCCCCCCCGGTTAGCCCCGTCTCGCTCCGCGCCCCCCGCCCCTCGCTGCCGGGACCGGGCGCCGCCCCAGAGTCAGCCGCAGCCGGCCGGCCTGAGAGCTGCCCTCCTGTGGACGACGGTGAGTTTACCTTGATACTAACCGGCCGTCAGCCAGGTCAACCCCATTGCTAGACTGGGGTGGACCTGGTGGCCGAGTGGGGACTTGGAACATTTGACAGCTGCTTCCCGGGGCTTGACCGGTTGTCCTGAACGCCCCCCACCCCCAGCCCCAGCCCCCGGCTCCTGCTCCCCTCTCCCCAGCCTCGGTGCTCCGCTCCCTGCCTCGGAGGCTGCCTCTCTGCGGCGCCTGCATCGCCTCCGAGGACGCGCACCCTCCGGAGGCTGGACGTAA
>NW_027052913.1:45000-50000 GCF_011386835.1 Chrysemys picta bellii
GTGGTCTGCCGGAACCGCTCGACCTCGCACGGCGGAGATCTCGGCCAGACGGCCCCACGCACGGAGGGCCGGGCAGGTGCCCGGGCCGCCCCGAGGAGGGAAGTCCCCATCGGTCCCTGGATCTGTGCACGCGAAAAGGAAGAGGGTCCCCATCCGCCTGAACACCGGACGGCCCCGCGGTTGGGGTGCCGGCCCGCGAAGGGCCCTTCCCGTCGCGAACGTCAGCGCCACATCGATCGGCGGGCGCGAGAGGAGCGGGCCCCCCCTCCCTCCGGGGGGCGCCGACACTCGGAGCTCGGCTCCCGGCCGCTGCGGGGCCCGTGAGCTAAGAGCCGGGAAAAGCGGGCCGTCTCGGCGGAGGGCCGGGTGCTGGCCTCCGCCCTCAAACGGGCCCGCTCCCCCCCTCCCACGCCGGGCAGGGTCGGGTACAATACTCGGATTGATCCCCTAGGCTGAGCTCCGGTTCTCACAGGCTCTGAAAAACCTGTCCTCAGAAATCTCCTCACACAATCCTCGAAAGGCAGGTCGAAAAAGCCAAAGCCCCGCCTTCGGCGGTACGAAACTGGAACCGGGCGCCACCTCGTGGTTCCCTCGGTCGGCCGAGACGGCGTGGGGCGACCCCTTCCGGACATCCGCGAGACGACCGGCCGTCAGGTCAACCCATTCGCTCCAAAGGGGTTGACCTGGTGGCCGAGAGGGGACTTTGAAAATTTTTCGGACTTGGAAAACTTTTTTTTTTTTTTTTCCCCCCAGCCCGCTTCCTCCGGGTTGACCCGGTGGCCGAGCGTCTCGCCGTCCCCGGACGCGGCGAGGGACTGCCTCCCGGCCGTCAGGATCGGGCCCACGGAAGTCTGATTTTAAAAAAAATTGGCCGACGCCACCGCGGAGGGCTACCCGAGCACCCCGGGCCCCGGAGCCGGAAAAGGGAAAAAAAGGATCGGGCCCACTAGAGACATGGACCCGGCCGCCAAGCAGGCCGCCCTGGGCTGACCCTCCCCGGCCGCAGCGAGGGACTGCCTCCCGGCCGACAGGATCGGGCCCCTGGAAGTCTGGGGGTGGGGGGGGGAAATCGCCCCACGCCTCCGAGGAGGGCTGCCCGGGCGGGCCTGGCCCCGGAGCTCGAAAAAAAAAAAAGGATCGGGCCCACTAGAGACATGGACCAGGCCGCCCTGGGCTCACCCTCCCCGGCCGCAGCGAGGGACTGCCTCCCGGCCGACTGGATCGGGCCCCTGGAAGTCTGGAAAAAAGACTGGAACCTGACGCCTCCGAGGAGGGGGCGCCCAGGGAAGGAGGGAGATCCGGGTTGACCTGGTGACCGGACGGGAAAGAGGCCACCGGGCGTCCCCCCCCTTAAAACCTAGGGGTTGACCTGGTGGCCGGAAAGCGAACCGGCCAGCAGGTGAACCCTTTCGATTCCACGGGTTGACCTGGTGCCCGGGAAGCGAACCGGCCAGCAGGTGAACCCGTTCGATTCCACGGGTTGACCTGGTGCCCGGGAGGGGACTCTGAAAATTTTTCAGCCCTTTCGACTCGGGGTTGACCTGGTGGCCGAGAGGGGACTCGCACGGCAGGCAAGCCGCCCTGGGCTCACCCTCCCCGGCCGCAGCGAGGGACTGCCACCCGGCCGACTGGATCGGGCCCCTGGAAGTCTGGAAAAAAGAATGGAACCTGACGCCTCCGAGGAGGGGGCGCCCAGGGAAGGAGGGAGATCCGGGTTGACCTGGTGACCGGACGGGAAAGAGGCCACCTGGCGTCCCCCCCCCTTAAAACCTAGGGGTTGACCTGGTGGCCGGAAAGCGAACCGGCCAGCAGGTGAACCCTTTCGATTCCACGGGTTGACCTGGTGGCCGGAAAGCGAACCGGCCAGCAGGTGAACCCGTTCGATTCCACGGGTTGACCTGGTGCCCGGGAGGGGACTCTGAAAATTTTTCAGCCCTTTCGACTCGGGGTTGACCTGGTGGCCGAGAGGGGACTCGCACGGCAGGCAAGCCGCCCTGGGCTGACCCTCCCCGGCCGCAGCGAGGGACTGCCTCCCGGCCGACAGGATCGGGCCCCTGGAAGTCTGGGGGCGGGGGGAAATCGCCCCACGCCTCCGAGGAGGGCTGCCCGGGCGGGCCTGGCCCCGGAGCTCGAAAAAAAAAAAAAGGATCGGGCCCACTAGAGACATGGACCAGGCCGCCCTGGGCTCACCCTCCCCGGCCGCAGCGAGGGACTGCCTCCCGGCCGACTGGATCGGGCCCCTGGAAGTCTGGGGGGGGGGGGGGAATGGAACCTGACGCCTCCGAGGAGGGGACGCCCAGGGAAGGAGGGAGATCCGGGTTGACCTGGTGACCGGACGGGAAAGAGGCCACCGGGCGTGCCCCCGTTAAAACCCCTAGGGGTTGACCTGGTGGCCGGAAAGCAAACCGGCCAGCAGGTGAACCCTTTCGATTCCACGGGTTGACCTGGTGCCCGGGAAGCGAACCGGCCAGCAGGTGAACCCGTCCGATTCCACGGGTTGACCTGGTGCCCGGGAGGGGACTCTGAAAATTTTTCAGCCCTTTCGACTCGGGGTTGACCTGGTGGCCGAGAGGGGCCTCGCACGGCAGGCAAGCCGCCCTGGGCTCACCCTCCCCGGCCGCAGCGAGGGACTGCCCCTCCCCACCCCCCGGCTGACAGGATCGGGCGCACTGGAAGTCCGGGACAGTATTTTCCCCGACGCCGGGGAGGGCGGGCGGAGGGGCTCTGGCGGCCAGCCCGGGCCCCGGAGCTCGAAAAGGAAAAAAGGACCGGGCCCGCGAGAGACGGGGGCCCTGCCGCAGGGGGGGGGGGCAGTCCGACCGGGGCTCACCGTGCGGCAGGCCCGGGCGTCGGCAGGGGAAAGCGGGCGAGGAGGCGCGGGGCCGGGTGCCTACGGCCATACCGGACCGAACGCCCCCGATCCCGTCCGATCTCGGAAGGTAAACCGTCCCGGGCCTGGCTAGTACTTGGATGGGTGACCGCCTGGGAATCCCAGGTGCCGTAGGCAGCTTTTCCCGGTCCGAGTCAGCTCTCTCTCCTTTTCTGGGGGGGAAGGAGAGGGGGGGACGGGCCGGAAAGCCCCTCGTCGCTCCTGCCGAGTCGGAGGTCGCGGCCGCAGGTCACGGGTCTGGGCGCCTGGGGTCCGGCTCCCCACCCACCCGGCTTCCTCCGCGGAGGACCCCCCCCGGGGCCACCGAAGCCGCTGGGGGAGACCCCGGGCATGGGGCGGACTGGCCCGGACCCTCCCGGCCGCCGGCCCGCAGGTCCGCCCCGAATCCCCCCCCGCGGCCACCCAGGCCAGGCCTGGCCAGGCGGGACGGACGGCGGGTGTCCAGCGCCCAGCGGCTTCCTCCAGCGGGGACCCACGGACCCCAAAGCCGCAGGGGGAGGCCCCGGGCCCGGGACGGACTCGCTCGGACCCCCTGCGCCCGGCCGCCGGCCCGCGGGACCGCCCCGAATCCCCCCGCGGCCACCCAGGCCAGGCCTGGCCAGGCGGGACGGACGGCGGGTGTCCAGCGCCCAGCGGCTTCCTCCAGCGGGGACCCACGGACCCCAAAGCCGCAGGGGGAGGCCCCGGGCCCGGGCCCGACTCGCTCGGCCCCCCCGCCTCCCCTGCGCCCGGCCCCCGGCCCGCGGGACCGCCCCGAATCCCCCCGCGGCCACCCAGGCCAGGCCTGGCCTGGCGGGACGGACGGCGGGTGTCCAGCTCCCAGTGGCTTCCTCCAGCGGGGACCCACGGACCCCAAAGCCGCAGGGGGAGGCCCCGGGCCCGGGACGGACTCGCTCGGCCCCCCCGCCTCCCCTGCGCCCGGCCCCCGGCCCGCGGGACCGCCCCGAATCCCCCCGCGGCCATCCAGGCCAGGCCTGGCCTGGCGGGCCGGTGTGCGGCTCCCCCGGGCTTCCTCCCCCGACGACCCGCGCCCCCCTGAGCCGCAGGCGGAGACCCCGGCCCCGGGGCGGACCGGCCCGGGCTCGCTCGAGCCCCCTGCGCCCGGCCCGCAGGACCGCCCCCCCGAATCCCCCGGGAGAGGCCCGGCCTGCACGCCACTGACGACCCGCGGCCCCCAAAGTCGCAGGAGGCGCCCCCCCCCGGTTAGCCCCGTCTCGCTCCGCGCCCCCCGCCCCTCGCTGCCGGGACCGGGCGCCGCCCCAGAGTCAGCCGCAGCCGGCCGGCCTGAGAGCTGCCCTCCTGTGGACGACGGTGAGTTTACCTTGATACTAACCGGCCGTCAGCCAGGTCAACCCCATTGCTAGACTGGGGTGGACCTGGTGGCCGAGTGGGGACTTGGAACATTTGACAGCTGCTTCCCGGGGCTTGACCGGTTGTCCTGAACGCCCCCCACCCCCAGCCCCAGCCCCCGGCTCCTGCTCCCCTCTCCCCAGCCTCGGTGCTCCGCTCCCTGCCTCGGAGGCTGCCTCTCTGCGGCGCCTGCATCGCCTCCGAGGACGCGCACCCTCCGGAGGCTGGACGTAAACCCACCACTGCCGCTGACCCGGCTCTCCGAGGGACGACTGTGAGGCCTCCCCCCCCCCCCCACCCCCGGACCGCCCTGGGGACGACTGCTAAGCCTCCCCCACCGGACCGCCCGGGGCAAGACTGCTAAGCCTCCCTCCCACACACACACACACACACTGTCGGGGGAGGACTATTAAGCTTTCCCCCTGGAGCGCCCGGGGCGGACGACTGTTAAGCCTGCCCCCGGAGTCCTCGGGGGAGGACTATTAAGCTTTCCCCCCTGGAGCGCCCGGGGGGGGACGACTATTAAGCCTGGCCCCCGGAGTCCTCGGGGGACGACTATTAAGCCTCCCCCGGACTGGCCGGGGGGCGACTATTAAGCCTCCCCCGGACCTGCTCCGTCTCGACTATTAAGCCCCCCTCTGTGGTCCTCAAGACCACTGCCGTGCTGCCCTCGGAGTGGGGTGACACCCGGGCCGGAAAGCAAACCGGCCACCAGGTCAACCCGTCGAATCCAATGGGTTGACCTGGTGGCCGGAAAGCA
>NW_027052913.1:62500-67500 GCF_011386835.1 Chrysemys picta bellii
CCTCAGAAATCTCCTCACACAATCCTCGAAAGGCAGGTCGAAAAAGCCAAAGCCCCGCCTTCGGCGGTACGAAACTGGAACCGGGCGCCACCTCGTGGTTCCCTCGGTCGGCCGAGACGGCGTGGGGCGACCCCTTCCGGACATCCGCGAGACGACCGGCCGTCAGGTCAACCCATTCGCTCCAAAGGGGTTGACCTGGTGGCCGAGAGGGGACTTTGAAAATTTTTCGGACTTGGAAAACTTTTTTTTTTTTTTTTCCCCCCAGCCCGCTTCCTCCGGGTTGACCCGGTGGCCGAGCGTCTCGCCGTCCCCGGACGCGGCGAGGGACTGCCTCCCGGCCGTCAGGATCGGGCCCACGGAAGTCTGATTTTAAAAAAAATTGGCCGACGCCACCGCGGAGGGCTACCCGAGCACCCCGGGCCCCGGAGCCGGAAAAGGGAAAAAAAGGATCGGGCCCACTAGAGACATGGACCCGGCCGCCAAGCAGGCCGCCCTGGGCTGACCCTCCCCGGCCGCAGCGAGGGACTGCCTCCCGGCCGACAGGATCGGGCCCCTGGAAGTCTGGGGGTGGGGGGGGGAAATCGCCCCACGCCTCCGAGGAGGGCTGCCCGGGCGGGCCTGGCCCCGGAGCTCGAAAAAAAAAAAAGGATCGGGCCCACTAGAGACATGGACCAGGCCGCCCTGGGCTCACCCTCCCCGGCCGCAGCGAGGGACTGCCTCCCGGCCGACTGGATCGGGCCCCTGGAAGTCTGGAAAAAAGACTGGAACCTGACGCCTCCGAGGAGGGGGCGCCCAGGGAAGGAGGGAGATCCGGGTTGACCTGGTGACCGGACGGGAAAGAGGCCACCGGGCGTCCCCCCCCTTAAAACCTAGGGGTTGACCTGGTGGCCGGAAAGCGAACCGGCCAGCAGGTGAACCCTTTCGATTCCACGGGTTGACCTGGTGCCCGGGAAGCGAACCGGCCAGCAGGTGAACCCGTTCGATTCCACGGGTTGACCTGGTGCCCGGGAGGGGACTCTGAAAATTTTTCAGCCCTTTCGACTCGGGGTTGACCTGGTGGCCGAGAGGGGACTCGCACGGCAGGCAAGCCGCCCTGGGCTCACCCTCCCCGGCCGCAGCGAGGGACTGCCACCCGGCCGACTGGATCGGGCCCCTGGAAGTCTGGAAAAAAGAATGGAACCTGACGCCTCCGAGGAGGGGGCGCCCAGGGAAGGAGGGAGATCCGGGTTGACCTGGTGACCGGACGGGAAAGAGGCCACCTGGCGTCCCCCCCCCTTAAAACCTAGGGGTTGACCTGGTGGCCGGAAAGCGAACCGGCCAGCAGGTGAACCCTTTCGATTCCACGGGTTGACCTGGTGGCCGGAAAGCGAACCGGCCAGCAGGTGAACCCGTTCGATTCCACGGGTTGACCTGGTGCCCGGGAGGGGACTCTGAAAATTTTTCAGCCCTTTCGACTCGGGGTTGACCTGGTGGCCGAGAGGGGACTCGCACGGCAGGCAAGCCGCCCTGGGCTGACCCTCCCCGGCCGCAGCGAGGGACTGCCTCCCGGCCGACAGGATCGGGCCCCTGGAAGTCTGGGGGCGGGGGGAAATCGCCCCACGCCTCCGAGGAGGGCTGCCCGGGCGGGCCTGGCCCCGGAGCTCGAAAAAAAAAAAAAGGATCGGGCCCACTAGAGACATGGACCAGGCCGCCCTGGGCTCACCCTCCCCGGCCGCAGCGAGGGACTGCCTCCCGGCCGACTGGATCGGGCCCCTGGAAGTCTGGGGGGGGGGGGGGAATGGAACCTGACGCCTCCGAGGAGGGGACGCCCAGGGAAGGAGGGAGATCCGGGTTGACCTGGTGACCGGACGGGAAAGAGGCCACCGGGCGTGCCCCCGTTAAAACCCCTAGGGGTTGACCTGGTGGCCGGAAAGCAAACCGGCCAGCAGGTGAACCCTTTCGATTCCACGGGTTGACCTGGTGCCCGGGAAGCGAACCGGCCAGCAGGTGAACCCGTCCGATTCCACGGGTTGACCTGGTGCCCGGGAGGGGACTCTGAAAATTTTTCAGCCCTTTCGACTCGGGGTTGACCTGGTGGCCGAGAGGGGCCTCGCACGGCAGGCAAGCCGCCCTGGGCTCACCCTCCCCGGCCGCAGCGAGGGACTGCCCCTCCCCACCCCCCGGCTGACAGGATCGGGCGCACTGGAAGTCCGGGACAGTATTTTCCCCGACGCCGGGGAGGGCGGGCGGAGGGGCTCTGGCGGCCAGCCCGGGCCCCGGAGCTCGAAAAGGAAAAAAGGACCGGGCCCGCGAGAGACGGGGGCCCTGCCGCAGGGGGGGGGGGCAGTCCGACCGGGGCTCACCGTGCGGCAGGCCCGGGCGTCGGCAGGGGAAAGCGGGCGAGGAGGCGCGGGGCCGGGTGCCTACGGCCATACCGGACCGAACGCCCCCGATCCCGTCCGATCTCGGAAGGTAAACCGTCCCGGGCCTGGCTAGTACTTGGATGGGTGACCGCCTGGGAATCCCAGGTGCCGTAGGCAGCTTTTCCCGGTCCGAGTCAGCTCTCTCTCCTTTTCTGGGGGGGAAGGAGAGGGGGGGACGGGCCGGAAAGCCCCTCGTCGCTCCTGCCGAGTCGGAGGTCGCGGCCGCAGGTCACGGGTCTGGGCGCCTGGGGTCCGGCTCCCCACCCACCCGGCTTCCTCCGCGGAGGACCCCCCCCGGGGCCACCGAAGCCGCTGGGGGAGACCCCGGGCATGGGGCGGACTGGCCCGGACCCTCCCGGCCGCCGGCCCGCAGGTCCGCCCCGAATCCCCCCCCGCGGCCACCCAGGCCAGGCCTGGCCAGGCGGGACGGACGGCGGGTGTCCAGCGCCCAGCGGCTTCCTCCAGCGGGGACCCACGGACCCCAAAGCCGCAGGGGGAGGCCCCGGGCCCGGGACGGACTCGCTCGGACCCCCTGCGCCCGGCCGCCGGCCCGCGGGACCGCCCCGAATCCCCCCGCGGCCACCCAGGCCAGGCCTGGCCAGGCGGGACGGACGGCGGGTGTCCAGCGCCCAGCGGCTTCCTCCAGCGGGGACCCACGGACCCCAAAGCCGCAGGGGGAGGCCCCGGGCCCGGGCCCGACTCGCTCGGCCCCCCCGCCTCCCCTGCGCCCGGCCCCCGGCCCGCGGGACCGCCCCGAATCCCCCCGCGGCCACCCAGGCCAGGCCTGGCCTGGCGGGACGGACGGCGGGTGTCCAGCTCCCAGTGGCTTCCTCCAGCGGGGACCCACGGACCCCAAAGCCGCAGGGGGAGGCCCCGGGCCCGGGACGGACTCGCTCGGCCCCCCCGCCTCCCCTGCGCCCGGCCCCCGGCCCGCGGGACCGCCCCGAATCCCCCCGCGGCCATCCAGGCCAGGCCTGGCCTGGCGGGCCGGTGTGCGGCTCCCCCGGGCTTCCTCCCCCGACGACCCGCGCCCCCCTGAGCCGCAGGCGGAGACCCCGGCCCCGGGGCGGACCGGCCCGGGCTCGCTCGAGCCCCCTGCGCCCGGCCCGCAGGACCGCCCCCCCGAATCCCCCGGGAGAGGCCCGGCCTGCACGCCACTGACGACCCGCGGCCCCCAAAGTCGCAGGAGGCGCCCCCCCCCGGTTAGCCCCGTCTCGCTCCGCGCCCCCCGCCCCTCGCTGCCGGGACCGGGCGCCGCCCCAGAGTCAGCCGCAGCCGGCCGGCCTGAGAGCTGCCCTCCTGTGGACGACGGTGAGTTTACCTTGATACTAACCGGCCGTCAGCCAGGTCAACCCCATTGCTAGACTGGGGTGGACCTGGTGGCCGAGTGGGGACTTGGAACATTTGACAGCTGCTTCCCGGGGCTTGACCGGTTGTCCTGAACGCCCCCCACCCCCAGCCCCAGCCCCCGGCTCCTGCTCCCCTCTCCCCAGCCTCGGTGCTCCGCTCCCTGCCTCGGAGGCTGCCTCTCTGCGGCGCCTGCATCGCCTCCGAGGACGCGCACCCTCCGGAGGCTGGACGTAAACCCACCACTGCCGCTGACCCGGCTCTCCGAGGGACGACTGTGAGGCCTCCCCCCCCCCCCCACCCCCGGACCGCCCTGGGGACGACTGCTAAGCCTCCCCCACCGGACCGCCCGGGGCAAGACTGCTAAGCCTCCCTCCCACACACACACACACACACTGTCGGGGGAGGACTATTAAGCTTTCCCCCTGGAGCGCCCGGGGCGGACGACTGTTAAGCCTGCCCCCGGAGTCCTCGGGGGAGGACTATTAAGCTTTCCCCCCTGGAGCGCCCGGGGGGGGACGACTATTAAGCCTGGCCCCCGGAGTCCTCGGGGGACGACTATTAAGCCTCCCCCGGACTGGCCGGGGGGCGACTATTAAGCCTCCCCCGGACCTGCTCCGTCTCGACTATTAAGCCCCCCTCTGTGGTCCTCAAGACCACTGCCGTGCTGCCCTCGGAGTGGGGTGACACCCGGGCCGGAAAGCAAACCGGCCACCAGGTCAACCCGTCGAATCCAATGGGTTGACCTGGTGGCCGGAAAGCAAACCAGCCGCCAGGTCAACCCGTCGAAACCAATGGGTTGACCTGGTGGCCGGAAAGCAAAACGGCCGCCAGGTCAACCCAGTAGATTCAGCGGGTTGACCTGGTGGCCGAACGGGGACTTTGAAAATTTGACAGCCGCTTCCCGGGGGTTGACCTGTTGTCCCGGTGGGGACTTTGAACATTTGACAGCCGCCTCCCAGGGCTTGACCTATTGTCCCGGTGGGGACTTTGAGAATTTTACAGCCGCTTCCCGGGGCTTGACCTGGTGGCCGAGTGGGGACGTTGAACATTTGACAGCCGCTTCCAGGGGGTTGACCTGTTGTCCTGAACGCCCCCCACCTCCCCCCCGGCTCCTGCTCCCCACTCCCCAGCCTCGGTGCTCCGCTCCCTGCCTCGGAGGCTGCCTCTCTGCGGCGGCTGCATCGCGTCCGAGGACGCTCACCCTCCGGAGGCTGGACGTAAAGCCTGACACCCGCCACCGCCGCCGAC
>NW_027052913.1:80000-85000 GCF_011386835.1 Chrysemys picta bellii
CCGCCCTGGGCTGACCCTCCCCGGCCGCAGCGAGGGACTGCCTCCCGGCCGACAGGATCGGGCCCCTGGAAGTCTGGGGGTGGGGGGGGGAAATCGCCCCACGCCTCCGAGGAGGGCTGCCCGGGCGGGCCTGGCCCCGGAGCTCGAAAAAAAAAAAAGGATCGGGCCCACTAGAGACATGGACCAGGCCGCCCTGGGCTCACCCTCCCCGGCCGCAGCGAGGGACTGCCTCCCGGCCGACTGGATCGGGCCCCTGGAAGTCTGGAAAAAAGACTGGAACCTGACGCCTCCGAGGAGGGGGCGCCCAGGGAAGGAGGGAGATCCGGGTTGACCTGGTGACCGGACGGGAAAGAGGCCACCGGGCGTCCCCCCCCTTAAAACCTAGGGGTTGACCTGGTGGCCGGAAAGCGAACCGGCCAGCAGGTGAACCCTTTCGATTCCACGGGTTGACCTGGTGCCCGGGAAGCGAACCGGCCAGCAGGTGAACCCGTTCGATTCCACGGGTTGACCTGGTGCCCGGGAGGGGACTCTGAAAATTTTTCAGCCCTTTCGACTCGGGGTTGACCTGGTGGCCGAGAGGGGACTCGCACGGCAGGCAAGCCGCCCTGGGCTCACCCTCCCCGGCCGCAGCGAGGGACTGCCACCCGGCCGACTGGATCGGGCCCCTGGAAGTCTGGAAAAAAGAATGGAACCTGACGCCTCCGAGGAGGGGGCGCCCAGGGAAGGAGGGAGATCCGGGTTGACCTGGTGACCGGACGGGAAAGAGGCCACCTGGCGTCCCCCCCCCTTAAAACCTAGGGGTTGACCTGGTGGCCGGAAAGCGAACCGGCCAGCAGGTGAACCCTTTCGATTCCACGGGTTGACCTGGTGGCCGGAAAGCGAACCGGCCAGCAGGTGAACCCGTTCGATTCCACGGGTTGACCTGGTGCCCGGGAGGGGACTCTGAAAATTTTTCAGCCCTTTCGACTCGGGGTTGACCTGGTGGCCGAGAGGGGACTCGCACGGCAGGCAAGCCGCCCTGGGCTGACCCTCCCCGGCCGCAGCGAGGGACTGCCTCCCGGCCGACAGGATCGGGCCCCTGGAAGTCTGGGGGCGGGGGGAAATCGCCCCACGCCTCCGAGGAGGGCTGCCCGGGCGGGCCTGGCCCCGGAGCTCGAAAAAAAAAAAAAGGATCGGGCCCACTAGAGACATGGACCAGGCCGCCCTGGGCTCACCCTCCCCGGCCGCAGCGAGGGACTGCCTCCCGGCCGACTGGATCGGGCCCCTGGAAGTCTGGGGGGGGGGGGGGAATGGAACCTGACGCCTCCGAGGAGGGGACGCCCAGGGAAGGAGGGAGATCCGGGTTGACCTGGTGACCGGACGGGAAAGAGGCCACCGGGCGTGCCCCCGTTAAAACCCCTAGGGGTTGACCTGGTGGCCGGAAAGCAAACCGGCCAGCAGGTGAACCCTTTCGATTCCACGGGTTGACCTGGTGCCCGGGAAGCGAACCGGCCAGCAGGTGAACCCGTCCGATTCCACGGGTTGACCTGGTGCCCGGGAGGGGACTCTGAAAATTTTTCAGCCCTTTCGACTCGGGGTTGACCTGGTGGCCGAGAGGGGCCTCGCACGGCAGGCAAGCCGCCCTGGGCTCACCCTCCCCGGCCGCAGCGAGGGACTGCCCCTCCCCACCCCCCGGCTGACAGGATCGGGCGCACTGGAAGTCCGGGACAGTATTTTCCCCGACGCCGGGGAGGGCGGGCGGAGGGGCTCTGGCGGCCAGCCCGGGCCCCGGAGCTCGAAAAGGAAAAAAGGACCGGGCCCGCGAGAGACGGGGGCCCTGCCGCAGGGGGGGGGGGCAGTCCGACCGGGGCTCACCGTGCGGCAGGCCCGGGCGTCGGCAGGGGAAAGCGGGCGAGGAGGCGCGGGGCCGGGTGCCTACGGCCATACCGGACCGAACGCCCCCGATCCCGTCCGATCTCGGAAGGTAAACCGTCCCGGGCCTGGCTAGTACTTGGATGGGTGACCGCCTGGGAATCCCAGGTGCCGTAGGCAGCTTTTCCCGGTCCGAGTCAGCTCTCTCTCCTTTTCTGGGGGGGAAGGAGAGGGGGGGACGGGCCGGAAAGCCCCTCGTCGCTCCTGCCGAGTCGGAGGTCGCGGCCGCAGGTCACGGGTCTGGGCGCCTGGGGTCCGGCTCCCCACCCACCCGGCTTCCTCCGCGGAGGACCCCCCCCGGGGCCACCGAAGCCGCTGGGGGAGACCCCGGGCATGGGGCGGACTGGCCCGGACCCTCCCGGCCGCCGGCCCGCAGGTCCGCCCCGAATCCCCCCCCGCGGCCACCCAGGCCAGGCCTGGCCAGGCGGGACGGACGGCGGGTGTCCAGCGCCCAGCGGCTTCCTCCAGCGGGGACCCACGGACCCCAAAGCCGCAGGGGGAGGCCCCGGGCCCGGGACGGACTCGCTCGGACCCCCTGCGCCCGGCCGCCGGCCCGCGGGACCGCCCCGAATCCCCCCGCGGCCACCCAGGCCAGGCCTGGCCAGGCGGGACGGACGGCGGGTGTCCAGCGCCCAGCGGCTTCCTCCAGCGGGGACCCACGGACCCCAAAGCCGCAGGGGGAGGCCCCGGGCCCGGGCCCGACTCGCTCGGCCCCCCCGCCTCCCCTGCGCCCGGCCCCCGGCCCGCGGGACCGCCCCGAATCCCCCCGCGGCCACCCAGGCCAGGCCTGGCCTGGCGGGACGGACGGCGGGTGTCCAGCTCCCAGTGGCTTCCTCCAGCGGGGACCCACGGACCCCAAAGCCGCAGGGGGAGGCCCCGGGCCCGGGACGGACTCGCTCGGCCCCCCCGCCTCCCCTGCGCCCGGCCCCCGGCCCGCGGGACCGCCCCGAATCCCCCCGCGGCCATCCAGGCCAGGCCTGGCCTGGCGGGCCGGTGTGCGGCTCCCCCGGGCTTCCTCCCCCGACGACCCGCGCCCCCCTGAGCCGCAGGCGGAGACCCCGGCCCCGGGGCGGACCGGCCCGGGCTCGCTCGAGCCCCCTGCGCCCGGCCCGCAGGACCGCCCCCCCGAATCCCCCGGGAGAGGCCCGGCCTGCACGCCACTGACGACCCGCGGCCCCCAAAGTCGCAGGAGGCGCCCCCCCCCGGTTAGCCCCGTCTCGCTCCGCGCCCCCCGCCCCTCGCTGCCGGGACCGGGCGCCGCCCCAGAGTCAGCCGCAGCCGGCCGGCCTGAGAGCTGCCCTCCTGTGGACGACGGTGAGTTTACCTTGATACTAACCGGCCGTCAGCCAGGTCAACCCCATTGCTAGACTGGGGTGGACCTGGTGGCCGAGTGGGGACTTGGAACATTTGACAGCTGCTTCCCGGGGCTTGACCGGTTGTCCTGAACGCCCCCCACCCCCAGCCCCAGCCCCCGGCTCCTGCTCCCCTCTCCCCAGCCTCGGTGCTCCGCTCCCTGCCTCGGAGGCTGCCTCTCTGCGGCGCCTGCATCGCCTCCGAGGACGCGCACCCTCCGGAGGCTGGACGTAAACCCACCACTGCCGCTGACCCGGCTCTCCGAGGGACGACTGTGAGGCCTCCCCCCCCCCCCCACCCCCGGACCGCCCTGGGGACGACTGCTAAGCCTCCCCCACCGGACCGCCCGGGGCAAGACTGCTAAGCCTCCCTCCCACACACACACACACACACTGTCGGGGGAGGACTATTAAGCTTTCCCCCTGGAGCGCCCGGGGCGGACGACTGTTAAGCCTGCCCCCGGAGTCCTCGGGGGAGGACTATTAAGCTTTCCCCCCTGGAGCGCCCGGGGGGGGACGACTATTAAGCCTGGCCCCCGGAGTCCTCGGGGGACGACTATTAAGCCTCCCCCGGACTGGCCGGGGGGCGACTATTAAGCCTCCCCCGGACCTGCTCCGTCTCGACTATTAAGCCCCCCTCTGTGGTCCTCAAGACCACTGCCGTGCTGCCCTCGGAGTGGGGTGACACCCGGGCCGGAAAGCAAACCGGCCACCAGGTCAACCCGTCGAATCCAATGGGTTGACCTGGTGGCCGGAAAGCAAACCAGCCGCCAGGTCAACCCGTCGAAACCAATGGGTTGACCTGGTGGCCGGAAAGCAAAACGGCCGCCAGGTCAACCCAGTAGATTCAGCGGGTTGACCTGGTGGCCGAACGGGGACTTTGAAAATTTGACAGCCGCTTCCCGGGGGTTGACCTGTTGTCCCGGTGGGGACTTTGAACATTTGACAGCCGCCTCCCAGGGCTTGACCTATTGTCCCGGTGGGGACTTTGAGAATTTTACAGCCGCTTCCCGGGGCTTGACCTGGTGGCCGAGTGGGGACGTTGAACATTTGACAGCCGCTTCCAGGGGGTTGACCTGTTGTCCTGAACGCCCCCCACCTCCCCCCCGGCTCCTGCTCCCCACTCCCCAGCCTCGGTGCTCCGCTCCCTGCCTCGGAGGCTGCCTCTCTGCGGCGGCTGCATCGCGTCCGAGGACGCTCACCCTCCGGAGGCTGGACGTAAAGCCTGACACCCGCCACCGCCGCCGACACGGCTCTCGGAGGGACGACTCTGAGGCCTCCCCCCACCCCCGGACCGCCCTGGGGACGACTGCTAAGCCTCCCCCCCGCCCACACCCACACCCACACTGTCGGGGGATGACTCTTAAGCCTCTCCCAGACTGCCTGGGGAACGACTATTAAGCCTGCCCCCCGGAGCACTCGGGGGACGACTATTAAGCCTCCCGCGGACTGCCCGGGGGATGACTATTAAGCCTCCCCTGGAACGACTATTAAGCCTCCCCCGGACTGGCCGGGGGGCGACTATTAAGCCTATCCTCGGGGGAGGACTATTAAGCTTTCCCCCTGGAGCGCCCGGGGGGACGACTATTAAGCCTGGCCCCCGGAGTCCTCGGGGGACGACTATTAAGCCTCCCCCGGACCTGCTCCCTCTCGACTATTAAGCCCCCCCTCTGCGGTCCTCAGCACCACTGCCGCGCTGCCCTGGGAGTGGGGTGACATCCGGTCCGGAAAGCAAAC
>NW_027052913.1:95000-100024 GCF_011386835.1 Chrysemys picta bellii
TTCCGGACATCCGCGAGACGACCGGCCGTCAGGTCAACCCATTCGCTCCAAAGGGGTTGACCTGGTGGCCGAGAGGGGACTTTGAAAATTTTTCGGACTTGGAAAACTTTTTTTTTTTTTTTTCCCCCCAGCCCGCTTCCTCCGGGTTGACCCGGTGGCCGAGCGTCTCGCCGTCCCCGGACGCGGCGAGGGACTGCCTCCCGGCCGTCAGGATCGGGCCCACGGAAGTCTGATTTTAAAAAAAATTGGCCGACGCCACCGCGGAGGGCTACCCGAGCACCCCGGGCCCCGGAGCCGGAAAAGGGAAAAAAAGGATCGGGCCCACTAGAGACATGGACCCGGCCGCCAAGCAGGCCGCCCTGGGCTGACCCTCCCCGGCCGCAGCGAGGGACTGCCTCCCGGCCGACAGGATCGGGCCCCTGGAAGTCTGGGGGGGGGGGGGGAAATCGCCCCACGCCTCCGAGGAGGGCTGCCCGGGCGGGCCTGGCCCCGGAGCTCGAAAAAAAAAAAAGGATCGGGCCCACTAGAGACATGGACCAGGCCGCCCTGGGCTCACCCTCCCCGGCCGCAGCGAGGGACTGCCTCCCGGCCGACTGGATCGGGCCCCTGGAAGTCTGGAAAAAAGACTGGAACCTGACGCCTCCGAGGAGGGGGCGCCCAGGGAAGGAGGGAGATCCGGGTTGACCTGGTGACCGGACGGGAAAGAGGCCACCGGGCGTCCCCCCCCTTAAAACCTAGGGGTTGACCTGGTGGCCGGAAAGCGAACCGGCCAGCAGGTGAACCCTTTCGATTCCACGGGTTGACCTGGTGCCCGGGAAGCGAACCGGCCAGCAGGTGAACCCGTTCGATTCCACGGGTTGACCTGGTGCCCGGGAGGGGACTCTGAAAATTTTTCAGCCCTTTCGACTCGGGGTTGACCTGGTGGCCGAGAGGGGACTCGCACGGCAGGCAAGCCGCCCTGGGCTCACCCTCCCCGGCCGCAGCGAGGGACTGCCACCCGGCCGACTGGATCGGGCCCCTGGAAGTCTGGAAAAAAGAATGGAACCTGACGCCTCCGAGGAGGGGGCGCCCAGGGAAGGAGGGAGATCCGGGTTGACCTGGTGACCGGACGGGAAAGAGGCCACCTGGCGTCCCCCCCCCTTAAAACCTAGGGGTTGACCTGGTGGCCGGAAAGCGAACCGGCCAGCAGGTGAACCCTTTCGATTCCACGGGTTGACCTGGTGGCCGGAAAGCGAACCGGCCAGCAGGTGAACCCGTTCGATTCCACGGGTTGACCTGGTGCCCGGGAGGGGACTCTGAAAATTTTTCAGCCCTTTCGACTCGGGGTTGACCTGGTGGCCGAGAGGGGACTCGCACGGCAGGCAAGCCGCCCTGGGCTGACCCTCCCCGGCCGCAGCGAGGGACTGCCTCCCGGCCGACAGGATCGGGCCCCTGGAAGTCTGGGGGCGGGGGGAAATCGCCCCACGCCTCCGAGGAGGGCTGCCCGGGCGGGCCTGGCCCCGGAGCTCGAAAAAAAAAAAAAGGATCGGGCCCACTAGAGACATGGACCAGGCCGCCCTGGGCTCACCCTCCCCGGCCGCAGCGAGGGACTGCCTCCCGGCCGACTGGATCGGGCCCCTGGAAGTCTGGGGGGGGGGGGGGAATGGAACCTGACGCCTCCGAGGAGGGGACGCCCAGGGAAGGAGGGAGATCCGGGTTGACCTGGTGACCGGACGGGAAAGAGGCCACCGGGCGTGCCCCCGTTAAAACCCCTAGGGGTTGACCTGGTGGCCGGAAAGCAAACCGGCCAGCAGGTGAACCCTTTCGATTCCACGGGTTGACCTGGTGCCCGGGAAGCGAACCGGCCAGCAGGTGAACCCGTCCGATTCCACGGGTTGACCTGGTGCCCGGGAGGGGACTCTGAAAATTTTTCAGCCCTTTCGACTCGGGGTTGACCTGGTGGCCGAGAGGGGCCTCGCACGGCAGGCAAGCCGCCCTGGGCTCACCCTCCCCGGCCGCAGCGAGGGACTGCCCCTCCCCACCCCCCGGCTGACAGGATCGGGCGCACTGGAAGTCCGGGACAGTATTTTCCCCGACGCCGGGGAGGGCGGGCGGAGGGGCTCTGGCGGCCAGCCCGGGCCCCGGAGCTCGAAAAGGAAAAAAGGACCGGGCCCGCGAGAGACGGGGGCCCTGCCGCAGGGGGGGGGGGCAGTCCGACCGGGGCTCACCGTGCGGCAGGCCCGGGCGTCGGCAGGGGAAAGCGGGCGAGGAGGCGCGGGGCCGGGTGCCTACGGCCATACCGGACCGAACGCCCCCGATCCCGTCCGATCTCGGAAGGTAAACCGTCCCGGGCCTGGCTAGTACTTGGATGGGTGACCGCCTGGGAATCCCAGGTGCCGTAGGCAGCTTTTCCCGGTCCGAGTCAGCTCTCTCTCCTTTTCTGGGGGGGAAGGAGAGGGGGGGACGGGCCGGAAAGCCCCTCGTCGCTCCTGCCGAGTCGGAGGTCGCGGCCGCAGGTCACGGGTCTGGGCGCCTGGGGTCCGGCTCCCCACCCACCCGGCTTCCTCCGCGGAGGACCCCCCCCGGGGCCACCGAAGCCGCTGGGGGAGACCCCGGGCATGGGGCGGACTGGCCCGGACCCTCCCGGCCGCCGGCCCGCAGGTCCGCCCCGAATCCCCCCCCGCGGCCACCCAGGCCAGGCCTGGCCAGGCGGGACGGACGGCGGGTGTCCAGCGCCCAGCGGCTTCCTCCAGCGGGGACCCACGGACCCCAAAGCCGCAGGGGGAGGCCCCGGGCCCGGGACGGACTCGCTCGGACCCCCTGCGCCCGGCCGCCGGCCCGCGGGACCGCCCCGAATCCCCCCGCGGCCACCCAGGCCAGGCCTGGCCAGGCGGGACGGACGGCGGGTGTCCAGCGCCCAGCGGCTTCCTCCAGCGGGGACCCACGGACCCCAAAGCCGCAGGGGGAGGCCCCGGGCCCGGGCCCGACTCGCTCGGCCCCCCCGCCTCCCCTGCGCCCGGCCCCCGGCCCGCGGGACCGCCCCGAATCCCCCCGCGGCCACCCAGGCCAGGCCTGGCCTGGCGGGACGGACGGCGGGTGTCCAGCTCCCAGTGGCTTCCTCCAGCGGGGACCCACGGACCCCAAAGCCGCAGGGGGAGGCCCCGGGCCCGGGACGGACTCGCTCGGCCCCCCCGCCTCCCCTGCGCCCGGCCCCCGGCCCGCGGGACCGCCCCGAATCCCCCCGCGGCCATCCAGGCCAGGCCTGGCCTGGCGGGCCGGTGTGCGGCTCCCCCGGGCTTCCTCCCCCGACGACCCGCGCCCCCCTGAGCCGCAGGCGGAGACCCCGGCCCCGGGGCGGACCGGCCCGGGCTCGCTCGAGCCCCCTGCGCCCGGCCCGCAGGACCGCCCCCCCGAATCCCCCGGGAGAGGCCCGGCCTGCACGCCACTGACGACCCGCGGCCCCCAAAGTCGCAGGAGGCGCCCCCCCCCGGTTAGCCCCGTCTCGCTCCGCGCCCCCCGCCCCTCGCTGCCGGGACCGGGCGCCGCCCCAGAGTCAGCCGCAGCCGGCCGGCCTGAGAGCTGCCCTCCTGTGGACGACGGTGAGTTTACCTTGATACTAACCGGCCGTCAGCCAGGTCAACCCCATTGCTAGACTGGGGTGGACCTGGTGGCCGAGTGGGGACTTGGAACATTTGACAGCTGCTTCCCGGGGCTTGACCGGTTGTCCTGAACGCCCCCCACCCCCAGCCCCAGCCCCCGGCTCCTGCTCCCCTCTCCCCAGCCTCGGTGCTCCGCTCCCTGCCTCGGAGGCTGCCTCTCTGCGGCGCCTGCATCGCCTCCGAGGACGCGCACCCTCCGGAGGCTGGACGTAAACCCACCACTGCCGCTGACCCGGCTCTCCGAGGGACGACTGTGAGGCCTCCCCCCCCCCCCCACCCCCGGACCGCCCTGGGGACGACTGCTAAGCCTCCCCCACCGGACCGCCCGGGGCAAGACTGCTAAGCCTCCCTCCCACACACACACACACACACTGTCGGGGGAGGACTATTAAGCTTTCCCCCTGGAGCGCCCGGGGCGGACGACTGTTAAGCCTGCCCCCGGAGTCCTCGGGGGAGGACTATTAAGCTTTCCCCCCTGGAGCGCCCGGGGGGGGACGACTATTAAGCCTGGCCCCCGGAGTCCTCGGGGGACGACTATTAAGCCTCCCCCGGACTGGCCGGGGGGCGACTATTAAGCCTCCCCCGGACCTGCTCCGTCTCGACTATTAAGCCCCCCTCTGTGGTCCTCAAGACCACTGCCGTGCTGCCCTCGGAGTGGGGTGACACCCGGGCCGGAAAGCAAACCGGCCACCAGGTCAACCCGTCGAATCCAATGGGTTGACCTGGTGGCCGGAAAGCAAACCAGCCGCCAGGTCAACCCGTCGAAACCAATGGGTTGACCTGGTGGCCGGAAAGCAAAACGGCCGCCAGGTCAACCCAGTAGATTCAGCGGGTTGACCTGGTGGCCGAACGGGGACTTTGAAAATTTGACAGCCGCTTCCCGGGGGTTGACCTGTTGTCCCGGTGGGGACTTTGAACATTTGACAGCCGCCTCCCAGGGCTTGACCTATTGTCCCGGTGGGGACTTTGAGAATTTTACAGCCGCTTCCCGGGGCTTGACCTGGTGGCCGAGTGGGGACGTTGAACATTTGACAGCCGCTTCCAGGGGGTTGACCTGTTGTCCTGAACGCCCCCCACCTCCCCCCCGGCTCCTGCTCCCCACTCCCCAGCCTCGGTGCTCCGCTCCCTGCCTCGGAGGCTGCCTCTCTGCGGCGGCTGCATCGCGTCCGAGGACGCTCACCCTCCGGAGGCTGGACGTAAAGCCTGACACCCGCCACCGCCGCCGACACGGCTCTCGGAGGGACGACTCTGAGGCCTCCCCCCACCCCCGGACCGCCCTGGGGACGACTGCTAAGCCTCCCCCCCGCCCACACCCACACCCACACTGTCGGGGGATGACTCTTAAGCCTCTCCCAGACTGCCTGGGGAACGACTATTAAGCCTGCC